>NC_061813.1:41632441-41832403 GCF_021462225.1 Girardinichthys multiradiatus
CATGGAAACACTCCCACATGCTTGCTGACTCAACTGTTCCACCTGAATGAGTTGTCTCACCTGTCTTCTAGGTCTCTATCCTTGCTGGTGGACGATGAACACCTGAAGTCTGTCTCTCTGATGCCAGGAGGATTTTCTCGGCTGTCTCCATCCTCTCTCTTCATTGGTGGGCTCCCGCCTGAGAAGGCGTCCCGTCTGCCAGTCAGATTGCGTGTTTTATTCCAGTGGTTTAGAGGCTGCATTCAACACCTGGTGATGGGTGGAGCGTAAGTCTTTGTCACACACAGCACCATTGTCTGGTCTGGCTGACTGGCTAACAGTTTTTGTTGGTGGCCGTCTGCAGGCTTGTGGACCTATCAGTCGCTGTCAGGTATAAGGGAGCGGAGCTTAACAGCTGCCTGTTGGAGAAGAGCACTGTGGGGGCGGTACTTCCTGAAGACCTAGATGCCAAACCAACACCTGACCCTGCACACCTGCATTTAGCTCCGCCCACACACCGGAGTGCTCTCACAGCTGGAGCATTAACAGTAAAGTCTTTGTTTATAATTGATCAGTGAAGATGTCAGCTGCGTGTTCATTGGTCAGTGATCTAAAACTGTTGATTGGATTGTGTTGAAGTGTGCGTCGGACCAGGAACCGTCCCTCCTGCCGTCGGCAGCTCAGTTCGGTTTGTCCAGGCACAGCCACATGACGTTCATCATCAACCCCAGTGCTGTCCGAAAAAGGTTGGTTTCCATGACAACGGGATGGGCAGCGTTTAGTTTGCTGGGTTTACAAGACAACATCTCTGATGTTTCCGCATCAGATATAAACAGTTGACCCTGATGTCCCCATTGTCTCTGCATTCTTATGTCTCTCTATCCTCAGTGTTTCAGTGAGGATGTCGGTTCGAAGCCAGGCTCTGGATGGCTTGATGTTCCTCCTGTCTGACTCCAAGCAGATGGACTTTGTTGTCCTCAGTCTTAAAGGGGGGAGGGTCATGTTGTCAGCTGACCTAGGGAAAGGCCCCTCCTCTATCGTCTCGTCTGTTGCTGTCAATGATGGAAGGTGGCACATTGTGAGTTGCTCCCTAGATGAAACATTTCAGATTTGGTTTGCAGAGTTGGACCACGGTAGGTCATAAATGTAGGGGTTTGAACTCTGCCATGTCTGACTGCACCTCAGGTGACTGCAGAGGTGAGCCGGAAGTCTGTGTCAGTGACAGTGGATTATTCGCCTCCAGCGTCTATTCCAATCAGAGGTAACCAACTGGATGTGGACAAGACACTTTTCCTTGGAGGATTACCTCACGGTGTGAACAGCAGGAGGATCAGCGTAAGACTGTCAGCCACATCACAAATATTTTACACCAATCAGGAGTCAGTAGTGTGAAGATTTACCTGGTTAAAGATGACCTTCTGTTTAAAGTGTCAGACGCCTGAGTTAAGGTCAGAGCAGGTGATCAACTGACCTTGATGTCATTGAAGCCGTCAATGTCTGTCTGTCTCTCTGCTGACCTGTCTGTCCCTCAGGTCAGCAGCAGTTTCCCAGGTTGTATCCGGTCTGTCAGTCTGAACGGCACCATGTTGGATTTGTCCAAGCCAAACTCGCGGGATGATGTTACTTCCTGCTTCTCCAAGGATCAGAAAGGAACTTACTTTAATGGCAGTGGACATGCTGAACTGAGTGAGTCCTTAAACGGTTTTAACCAACCAGCCATCAGCTGTTTTGTCTCCAGCAGAACCAGAGGTTGTGTTTCAGCAGCTGTGGAGAAGTTCTTCTGTTTGACAGCTCAGAGTAAAAGCTATGCTGTCTGCTGGCTTCAGGACTGGATTAGATTTGTCTTGAGATGTTGAGAGTTCTGGACATTTTTGGGCCATCATGGTTGATACTCTCTTTGATGTAGCATGCAGTGGCAAAACAACACCTGTGGTCCTCATATTTTAGTCTTGAAGATATAAAAACTTGGATGACTTTAAATTTCTTGCTTCTAAATTCAGACAAGACAGAAGTTGTCGTCTTTGGACCGGAGTCTTTCAAAAAGAAACTGCTTAGTCAATCACTTAACCTGGATGGTATTAAACTGACCTCTGATAATAAAGTAAAAAACCTTGGTGTTAACTTTGACTAGGACATGTCATTTAAATCCCATATTAAACAGGTTTCTAGGATTTCCTTCTTTCATCTCCGGAACATTGCCAAAATTAGAAATATCCTGTCCAGGAGTGACGCTGAAAAACTAGTCCATGCATTTGTTACTTCAAGGCTGGAGTATTGTAATTCTTTACTATCAGGATGTCCACAAAATGCAGTTAAAAGCCTTCAGCTGATTCAAAATGCTGCAGCAAATGTTCTGATGAAAATTAAAAAGAGAGATCATATTTCTCCTATTTTAGCTTCCCTTCATTGGCTCCCTGTTAAATCCAGAAAAGAATTTAAAATTCTCCTCCTCACATATAAAGCCCTTAATGATCTAGCTCCATCATACATCAGAGATCTGATTGGTCCATATGTTCCTAACAGAGCACTTTGGTCTCAGACTGCAGGTTTACTGGTGGTTCCTAGAGTCTCTAGAAGTAGAATGGGAGGCAGATCCTTTAGTTATCAGGCTCCTCTCCTGTGGAACCAGCTCCCAGTTTTAGTCCGTGAGGCAGACACCCTGTCTACTTTTAAGGCTAGGATTAAAACTTTCCTTTTTGATAAAGCTTATAGTTAGAGCCTGGTTCTGGTTCTGCTGGAGGTTTTTCTTCCTCTTAAAGGGGAGTTTTCCTTTCTACTGTTACTACATGCATGCTCAGTATGAGGGAAAGGGCTGAAATGTTAATCTGCTGGGTTTCCTTAGATAAACTTTTCAACCAGTTTGATTAATAAACTGAATCTGACTGCACTGTCAGATCAGTTGGAATGGATGCACTTGACTTAAAATCCAATCTAATGATTGGATTGATTCCATTAAGGTGTCTGATCCCGGGTTTCAAACTCTGGCAACTAAACTGGATACCAGGCACAATCAGAATCACATTATATATATATTATATATACTGTAATAACAGTTTTAGATTACATCCACCCCCTCATTGAACCTTGTAAATATCTGATCTCTCCAGTTTGTAACTTCAACAAATAAAGTTTTTGAGATAAAAAGAAATGACTGGATATTCAACATTTTACTAAAATGACAGAGAAAAAATCAACAGGCAATAAATAAAGAATTCAGCTTTAACTCCTTTTTAAAATCACAACTATGGTGCCAGCAGGGGTCACCCATATTCCCAATGGATCAACCAGGTTTCAGTACAATGGGCCAATGGGTTCAAAGCTCCAGAGACCTCAGGAGCTCAGATGAGATTGTTCACCTGATCAGGAGACCTCCAGGACAACTCCCTTTCCAGACAGGTCCCTCCTGGGATATACATTTCTTCTAGAGACAGAGAGCTGTGATCATTGCTGAACTCTGTTTTCTGCTCCGTAGACTGGTCTGTGGTCAGTTCTCGTCATGCACAAACTTAGCATCACCTGTAATGTAGACATTTATCAATTAATTTCACATATTTACCAGAAACTGGGATATTATCTGATCTCAGTTGTGCATTTGCAAGAAAAAGAGCAAAATGTTCCATGGTTAAAGGCATAAATTTAACGATATTAAACTAGGATATTCTGACATTGTAAAGTCCAAAATTTTCAAGAAAGATTTCTAATTTTACAATATCAGAATATCCTAGTTTTAATGTCATAAACGTCTGCCTTTAATTCATGGAAAAATGTCCAACTTTCTGACATCCCAGTTTTTTCTAGTAAATATGTGAAATAAATGTAGAAATTTGGGAGATTTGTGGTGGAAATGTAGGCTACTCCGCCGTGGTCACTACATCAGCCTCAATACTCCGTCGTACAGATGAACCTGACGAAGATCTGATCTTTGTGTTCATTCTGAGCCAACCTGGTCTGTGTGTGTTTGTGCCTGCAGTGCATGATGGGTATAAGGTTGGCGCTGATATGTTGGTGTCTCTGGAGTTCCGAACCAGCCGATCAGAAGGAGTCTTCTTGGGAATCAGCAGTGCAAAGGTGGATGCTGTTGGGCTGGAGATGGTTGATGGACAGGTGAGCAGCTGACCTTTAATGCATCACTGATCATCACTGATTGGTTGCCACCTGCACACAGCTGTGGTTTAGTAGCTCAGGTGAAGTTCTTCCTGTGTGTCTCTTCAGGTGGTGTTCAACGTGAACAACGGGGCAGGTCGGGTGTCGGTGCGCTCGATTGGTCAGATGCTGTGTGATGGACATTGGCATCACCTGCTGGCCAGAAAAACAAAACACGCCCTGACTCTGAGCATAGATGGGAGTAAATACAACACCCTTAACCCTTACCCACAATCCACCTCTGCTGAGACCAACAATCCTGTGTACCTGGGGGGATTTCCAGGTGAGAGCAGTTTCAGTCCTGAACTTGAGGAACACCTGCTGAACATTTGAGGTTCTAACCTGTCTGTGTCTCTGCTGCAGCTGGCGTTAAACAGAACTGCCTGACCATCAGATCCAGTTTCAGGGGATGTCTGAGGAACCTGCAGCTCGCCAAGTCTCACCTGAACATCCCTCTCGATCTCAGCTCCTCCCACTACCTGTCAGGCGTCACTCCTTATTCATGCCCTGCTGCGTAGCAACCGTCAGCGTGCTGAGGTGTTTCAGAAGACAGAAGCTGGTTGATCTGTGATTGATCTTCTGATGATTACTGTGATCTTTTTTAATGCTGAGAATGTGAAAATCAGCTCGTTTAGACTGATGTCATTCCTGATGTACACAAACACACATAAACAAATAAACCAGGAAAGTAGAAGTGAGTTTGTTTCTTAATTTTAATACATTTCAGATGGTAAAGAGACAGAATGATGAAAAAAGAAAACCAGACACCAGGGTGCGTACTGGTTGAGTCTGACTGAGTCGACAAATACAGAAATGAGTCACATTTAAAAGAAACAAATGACGATGAGATCAGAAAGAGCAAATTTCCTCAAATAAAAATTCTTCTTTTAGATCAACCCAGACACTTCCAGAAGGTTTTCTCAATAATGTTATGATGGAACAAAGAACAGAGCACAGGAACAGTCAGTACTGGGGTCCACAAGTGTCATCTGTGGGTTAACCAGGGTCCGGTTCCACCAAGCAGGTTCAACATATCTGGGTTTTCTTTGAGAGATCTATCTGCACGAAGCTGGTTATGACCTGGTTAAGTCAACCCAGGTACCTAACTACCTGTGAATGTTCGGGGTAAAACAGGCGGAGCTAGAAGAGAAAGACCAATCACAGCGAAGCATGGAGGAGGATGGGAACAGAAACAAGTTACTCTGCTCATCACTACAGCACCATCTGCAGAGATAAAGCGTTCAGGCCAGCAGGGGGCGACACAGAAAACATGTTCTGGTTGGTTCGCAGTGGCGGGCCATCAGGGTCTTCAAGGTATAGAAAGAGGAAACTGACTGGAAGTAAAAACATACATTTTATAAATAAATTCACATAATCAGAGCATTGATTCTATGTCAAATAAGTTTTTTTTAGCTCTGAGCCTTAAAGTCATTTTGTATTAGGATAATAAACCAATCAAATTCTCATCTGTGGTTTTGTCGGCTCCGGGTGTTCTACTGTATGTCCTGGTCCGAGTCCCTTCAGCAATAAATACCAAACTGATGAACGTTTTTGATCAACCAATCATATTTGGATTTGCAGTCAGTGGGCGTGACCTTCAGGAGTCCACAGTAGTCTAATTGACCTGGTGCTGATAGTTGTCTGAGAAGGAGCTGGTTCTGGTAGCAGATGTTCAGAGAAACCCAAACTATCGTCAGAAGAGTATGAAGACATTGAGGATTATTATTTTGCCTTTCAAGACATTAAAACCACAAAAAGATATAAACAAAAAGATAGGTTCTGTTAAAGTTATGTAATAACTGGGTTTATCATCTATATTCAGGTTAGAAGCTGGAAAGGGTGCACTCAGTTTGGATCAGGATGTTCTGGCGAAATTGTTGGACCAAGATGGCTACATGGCTAGTTGGACTTGCTGATAACTGATCACACATAGGAGGATCAGTAGGTGGCTGGGGTGTTGTTCAAGCCAAGAAGACCCGACTGTGAGCAGCACAGCTCGCTTCAATCCAAGAGATGTGAGTCTGGGACAGTTTGAAGAGAAAGAAACTTTGAGCTCAGAGATTTGTTAATGGATGTTAGTATCTGATCTTCAAACTCACAAACCACAACCAGTTACCATGGTGACAGACTCAGGGAGGACATGAACCTGCATCAGTTACCATGGTGACAGATCCAGGTAAGACGTAACCCCAATAAGATGCTTAACCTGATGAGCACGACAGAACCCGGTGTCCAGTTGTACCTGAAACAACCAGCATAAATCTGCTCTCCCTCTGAAAACGTTAGAATGTTGTGAAAAACTGCAACATGTGACAAGAAGTGGCATCAGGAAACAAACAGGTTGAAATAGTTTGACGTGACAGTGAGGAAACAGGTGTTAACCACTGAAGACTTCCTGCAGAGTCCAACTCAACAGCTTCCTGTTCTGAGTTGGGCTTTTGTTTTGAAGGGTTCTCCTGTAGAACATCTACCACAGACAGAGGTCTGAAGCAAAGTTCAGTCAAACAGCCTGATTGATGGCAGTCAGGAGATGGCATCAAAACCATCAAGATCACTTTCTTAAACTCCATAAATTAAACTTGTTTGAATGGTTTACTTCCAGTTTGTCCTGTTGCAGCGTTCCCTCTGTTCCTGTTGAGACTTTAGTTTATCTGATGAAATGCCAGGAGCTGAAGATCTGTTCATCTGGTTTCTATGGCACAATCTGTTGCATCATGGGTAAATACGGGGCTGAGCTTTAGCTGTGCAAGCGAAGGCTGAAGGCAGGAAACCGTTTAAAGTAGATTTTCACAATAAAAGCTTCTCAGCAGATGTGGCATATTATTCTGTCACAGTCAGGTTCACCTCAGTCAGTCAACCAATCAGATGGCTTCCTGAAGCGGTCAGAGGGCGTGGTTTGAGGAGGTGGGACAGGTGTGCATCTTAAATTGAATACATCAGAGCGATGATCTGTTGAATGGTGGACCACCTGTCTATCTTCTTCAACTATAGCGTACAGTTTGTGTGAGTTCTCCACTTCAATTAGGGTCAGAGTCCATGTTAAGAGTCCGCGTAGCGTTTGTTGGCTCTAGGCTGTGGACTAAATCTCCCATAATGCAGCAGAGAATTCAACATTCAGTCCTGAAAGAGACAGACAGCAGTAAGAAAAAGAGTCAGAGGAGGAGAGGGAGGCAGGAGGAGAGGGAGGCAGGAGGAGAGGGAGCCAGGAGGACATGGAGGCAGGAGGAGAGGGAGCAGGAGGACATGGAGGCAGGAGGAGAGGGAGGCAGGAGGACATGGAGGCAGGAGGGAGAGGGAGGCCAGGAGGACATGGAGGCGGAGGAGAGGGAGGCCAGGAGGACGAGGGAGCAGGAGGAGAGGGAGGCAGTAGGAGAGGGAGGCCAGGAGGACATGGAGGCAGGAGGAGAGGGAGCCAGGAGACATGGAGGCAGGAGGAGAGGGAGGCAGGAGGACGAGGGAGGCAGGAGGAGAGGGAGCCAGGAGGACAGTGGAGGCAGGAGGAGAGGGAGTCAGAGGACATGGAGGCAGGAGGCAGGAGGAGGCAGGAGAGGAGGAGGGAGGCAGGAGGAGAGGGAGAGGCAGGAGGACTATGGAGGCAGGAGAGGAGAGGGAGCCAGGAGGACATGGAGGCAGGAGGAGAGGGAGGCAGGAGGACAGGGAGCCAGGAGGACATGGAGGCAGGAGGACATGGAGGCAGGAGGAGAGGGAGCCAGGAAGACATGGAGGCAGGAGGAGAGGGAGGCAGGAGGACATGGAGGCAGGAGGAGAGGGAGCCAGGAGGACATGGAGGCAGGAGGAGAGGGAGGCAGGAGGACATGGAGGCAGGAGGAGAGGGAGCCAGGAGGACATGGAGGCAGGAGGAGAGGGAGGCAGGAGGACATGGAGGCAGGAGGACATGGAGGCAGGAGGAGAGGGAGCCAGGAGGACATGGAGGCAGGAGGAGAGGGAGCCAGGAAGACATGGAGGCAGGAGGAGAGGGAGGCAGGAGGACATGGAGGCAGGAGGAGAGGGAGCCAGGAGGACATGGAGGCAGGAGGAGAGGGAGGCAGGAGGACATGGAGGCATGAGGAGAGGGAGCCAGGAGGACATGGAGGCAGGAGGAGAGGGAGGCAGGAGGAGAGGGAGCCAGGAGGACATGGAGGCAGGAGGAGAGGGAGCCAGGAAGACATGGAGGCAGGAGGAGAGGGAGGCAGGAGGACATGGAGGCAGGAGGAGAGGGAGCCAGGAGGACATGGAGGCAGGAGGACATGGAGGCAGGAGGAGAGGGAGGCAGGAGGACATGGAGGCAGGAGGAGAGGGAGGCAGGAGGACATGGAGGCAGGAGGAGAGGGAGGCAGGAGGACATGGAGGCAGGAGGAGAGGGAGCCAGGAGGACATGGAGGCAGGAGGAGAGGGAGGCAGGAGGACATGGAGGCAGGAGGAGAGGGAGCCAGGAGGACATGGAGGCAGGAGGAGAGGGAGGCAGGAGGACATGGAGGCAGGAGGAGAGGGAGCCAGGAGGACATGGAGGCAGGAGGAGAGGGAGGCAGGAGGACATGGAGGCAGGAGGAGAGGGAGCCAGGAGGACATGGAGGCAGGAGGAGAGGGAGGCAGGAGGAGAGGGAGCCAGGAGGACATGGAGGCAGGAGGAGAGGGAGCCAGGAAGACATGGAGGCGAGGACAGATGGAGGCAGGAGGAGAGGGAGGCAGGAGGGAGGGAGGCAGAGGAGAGGAGGCAGGAGGACATGGAGGCAGGAGGAGAGGGAGCCAGGAAGACATGGAGGCAGGAGGAGAGGGAGCCAGGAAGACATGGAGGCAGGAGGAGAGGGAGGCAGGAGGACATGGAGGCAGGAGGAGAGGGAGGCAGGAGGAGAGGGAGCCAGGAGGACTGGAGGCAGGAGGAGAGGGAGGCAGGAGGACATGGAGGCAGGAGGAGATGGAGGCAGGAGGAGAGGGAGCCAGGAGGACATGGAGGCAGGAGGAGAGGGAGCCAGGAGGACATGGAGGCAGGAGGAGAGGGAGCCAGTAGACATGGAGCAGGAGGAGAGGGAGGCAGGAGGACATGGGAGGCAGGAGGAGAGGGAGCAGGAGGAGAGGGGAGCCAGGATGACATGGAGGCAGGAGGAGAGGGAGCCAGGAAGACATGGAGGAGGAGAGGGAGCCAGGAAGACATGGAGGCAGGAGGAGAGGGAGCCAGGAAGACATGGAGGCAGGAGGAGAGGGAGGCAGGAGGAGGACATGGAGGCAGGATGAGAGGGAGCCAGAGGACCTGGAGGCAGGAGGAGAGGGAGGCAGAGGACAGGAGGCAGGAGGAGAGGGAGTCAGGAGGAGCATGGAGCAGGAGGAGAGGGAGTCCAGGAGGACATGGAGTCAGGAGTAGAGGGAGCAGAGGACAACAGGAGGCAGGAGGAGAGGGAGCCAGGAAGACATGGAGCAGGAGGAGAGGGAGGCAGTAGGACATGGAGGCAGGAGGAGATGGAGGCAGGAGGAGAGGGAGGCAGGAGGACATGGAGGCAGGAGGAGAGGGAGCCAGGAGGACATGGAGGCAGGAGAGAGAGGAGGCAGGAGGACATGGAGCAGGAGGACATGGAGGCAGGAGGAGAGGGAGCCAGGAGGACATGGAGGCAGGAGGACATGGAGGCAGGAGGACAGGGAGGCAGGAGGACATGGAGGCAGAGTAGGAGATGAGCCAGGAGGACATGGAGGCAGGAGGAGAGGGAGGCAGGAGGACTGGAGGCAGGAGGAGAGGGAGCCAGGATGACATGGATGCAGGAGGAGAGGGAGGCAGGAGGAGAGGGAGCCAGGAGGACATGGAGGCAGGAGGAGAGGGAGCCAGGAAGACATGGAGGCAGGAGAGAGGGAGGCAGGAGGACTGGAGGCAGGAGGAGAGGGAGCCAGGAGACATGGATGCAGGAGGAGAGGGACCAGGAGGCATGGAGCAGGAGGAGAGGGAGGCAGGAGGACATGGAGTCAGGAGGAGAGGGAGCCGGAGGACATTGAGCCGGGAGGAGTAGGGAGGGCAGGAGGACATGGATGCAGAAGAGGGAAGGCAGGAGGAGAGGGAGCCAGGAGGACATGGAGGCAGGAGGAGAGGAGCCAGGAAGACATGGAGGCAGAGGAGAGGGAGCAGGAAGACATGGAGGCAGGAGGAGAGGGAGGCAGGAGGACATGGAGGCAGGAGGAGAGGGAGGCAGGAGGAAGGGAGCCAGGAGGACATGGAGGCAGGGAGGAGAGGGAGGCAGGAGGACATGGAGGCAGGAGGAGAGGAGGCAGGAGGAGGGAGCCAGGAGGACATGGAGGCAGGAGGAGAGGGAGGCAGGAGGACATGGAGGCAGGAGGAGAGGGAGCCAGGAGGACATGGAGGCAGGAGGAGAGGGAGGCAGGAGGACATGGAGGCAGGAGGAGAGGGAGCCAGGAGGAACATGGAGGCAGGAGGAGAGGGAGGCAGGAGGAATGGAGGCAGGAGGAGAGGGAGCCAGGAAGACATGGAGGCAGGAGGAGAGGGAGGCAGGAGGACATGGAGGCAGGAGGAGAGGGAGCCAGGAGGACATGGAGGCAGGAGGAGAGGGAGGCAGGAGGAGAGGGAGCCAGGAGGACATGGAGGCAGGAGGAGAGGGAGCCAGGAAGACATGGAGGCAGGAGGACATGGAGGCAGGAGGAGAGGGAGGCAGGAGGAGAGGGAGCCAGGAGGACATGGAGGCAGGAGGAGAGGGAGCCAGGAAGACATGGAGGGCAGGAGGAGAGGGAGCCAGGAAGACATGGAGGCAGGAGAGAGGGAGGCAGGAGGACATGGAGGCAGGAGGAGAGGGAGGCAGGAGGAGAGGGAGCCAGGAGGACATGGAGGCAGGAGGAGAGGGAGGCAGGAGGACATGGAGGCAGGAGGAGAGGGAGGCAGGAGGAGAGGGAGCAGGAGGACATGGAGGCAGGAGGAGAGGGAGCCAGGAGGACATGGAGGCAGGAGGAGAGGGAGCCAGGAAGACATGGAGGCAGGAGGAGAGGGAGGCAGGAGGACATGGAGGCAGGAGGAGAGGGAGGCAGGAGGAGAGGGAGCCAGGAGGACATGGAGGCAGGAGGAGAGGGAGCCAGGAAGACATGGAGGCAGGAGGAGAGGGAGCCAGGAAGACATGGAGGCAGGAGGAGAAGACATGGATGCAGAGGAGAGGAGGCAGGAGGACATGGAGGCAGGAGGAGAGGGGCCAGGAGGACATGGAAGGCAGGAGGAAAGGAGCCAGGAGGACATGGATGCAGGAGGAGAGGGAGGCAGGAGGACATTAGGCATGAGGAGAGGGAGCCATGAGGACATGGAGGCAGGAGGAGAGGGAGCCAGGAGGACATGGAGGCAGGAGTAGAGGGAGCCAGGAGGCATGGAGGCAGGAGGAGAGGGAGCAGGAGGACATGGAGGCAGGAGGAAGGGAGGCAGGAGGAATGGAGGCAGGAGGAGAAGGAAGGCAGGAGGAGAAGACCAGAGGACATGGAGGCAGGAGGAGAGGGAGCCAGGAAGACATGGAGGCAGGAGGAGAGGGAGCCAGGATGGACATGGAGGCATGAGGAGAGGGAGGCAGGAGATAGGGACCAGAGGACATGGGAGGCAGCGAGAGAGGAGCCAGAGACATGGAGGCAGGAGGAGAGGGAGGCAGAGGGACATGGAGGCAGGAGGAGAGGGAGGCAGGAGGAGAGGGGAGGCAGGAGGACATGGAGGCGGAGGAGAGGAGGCAGGAGGACATGGAGGCAGGAGGGAGAGGGAGGCAGGAGGAGAGGGAGCCAGGAGGACATGGAGGCAGGAGGAGAGGGAGCCAGGAGGACATGGAGGCAGGAGGAGAGGGAGCCAGAAGACATGGAGGCAGGGAGGAGAGGGAGGCAGGAGGACATGGAGGCAGGAGAGAGGGAGGCAGGAGGAGAGGGAGCCAGGAGGACATGGAGGCAGGAGGAGAGGGAGGCAGAGGACATGGAGGCAGGGAGAGAGGGAGGCAGGAGGAGAGGGAGCCAGAGGACATGGAGGCAGGAGGAGAGGGAGCCAGAGGACATGGAGGCAGGAGGAGAGGGAGGCAGGAGGAGAGGGAGCCAGGAGGACATGGAGGCAGGAGGAGAGGGAGGCAGGAGGAGAGGGAGGCAGGAGGACATGGAGGCAGGAGGAGAGGGAGGCAGGAGGAGAGGGAGCCAGGAGGACATGGAGGCAGGAGGACATGGAGGCAGGAGGACATGGAGGCAGGAGGAGAGGGAGCCAGGAGGAGAGGGAGCCAGGAGGACATGGAGGCAGGAGGAGAGGGAGCCAGGAGGACATGGAGGCAGGAGGAGAGGGAGCCAGGAGGACATGGAGGCAGGAGGAGAGGGAGCCAGGAGGACATGGAGGCAGGAGGAGAGGGAGGCAGGAGGAGAGGGAGCCAGGAGGACATGGAGGCAGGAGGAGAGGGAGCCAGGAGGACATGGAGGCAGGAGGAGAGGGAGCCAGGAGGAGAGGGAGGCAGGAGGAGAGGGAGCCAGGAGGAGAGGGAGCCAGAAGGAGAGGGAGGCAGGAGGACATGGAGGCAAGGAGGAGAGGGAGGCAGGAGGAGAGGAGGCAGGAGGAGAGGGAGGCAGGAGGAGAGGGAGCCAGGAGGAGAGGGAGGCAGGAGGAGAGGGAGGCAGGAGGAGAGGGAGGCAGGAGGAGAGGGAGGCAGGAGGAGAGGGAGCCAGGAGGAGAGGGAGGCAGGAGGAGAGGGAGCCAGAAGGAGAGGGAGGCAGGAGGAGAGGGAGCCAGAAGGAGAGGGAGGCAGGAGGAGAGGGAGCCAGGAGGAGAGGGAGCCAGGAGGAGAGGGAGGCAGGAGGACATGGAGGCAGGAGGAGAGGGAGGCAGGAGGAGAGGGAGGCAGGAGGAGAGGGAGCCAGGAGGAGAGGGAGCCAGGAGGAGAGGGAGCCAGGAGGAGAGGGAGCCAGAAGGAGAGGGAGGCAGGAGGACATGGAGGCAGGAGGAGAGGGAGGCAGGAGGAGAGGGAGGCAGGAGGAGAGGGAGGCAGGAGGAGAGGGAGCCAGGAGGACATGGAGGCAGGAGGAGAGGGAGGCAGGAGGAGAGGGAGCCAGGAGGACATGGAGGCAGGAGGAGAGGGAGGCAGGAGGAGAGGAGAGGGAGCCAGGAGGACATGGAGGCAGGAGGAGAGGGAGGCAGGAGGAGAGGGAGCCAGGAGGACATGGAGGCAGGAGGAGAGGGAGCCAGGAGGAGAGGGAGCCAGGAGGAGAGGGAGCCAGGAGGACATGGAGGCAGGAGGAGAGGGAGCCAGGAGGACATGGAGGCAGGAGGAGAGGGAGCCAGGAGGAGAGGGAGCCAGGAGGACATGGAGGCAGGAGGAGAGGGAGGCAGGAGGGAGAGGGAGCCAGGGAGGACATGGAGGCAGGAGGAGAGGGAGCCAGGAGGACATGGAGGCAGGAGGAGAGGGAGGCAGGAGGAGAGGGAGCCAGGAGGACATGGAGGCAGGAGGAGAGGGAGGCAGGAGGACATGGAGGCAGGAGGAGAGGGAGGCAGGAGGAGAGGGAGCCAGGAGGACATGGAGGCAGGAGGAGAGGGAGGCAGGAGGACATGAGGCAGGAGGAGAGGGAGGCAGGAGGAGAGGGAGCCAGGAGAGGAGAGGGAGCCAGGAGGACATGGAGGCAGGAGGAGAGGGAGCCAGGAAGACATGGAGGCAGGAGGAGAGGGAGGCAGGAGGACATGGAGGCAGGAGGAGAGGGAGGCAGGAGGAGAGGGAGCAGGAGGAGAGGGAGGCAGGAGGACATGGAGGCAGGAGGAGAGGGAGGCAGGAGGAGAGGGAGCCAGGAGGACATGGAGGCAGGAGGAGAGGGAGCCAGGAGGACATGGAGGCAGGGAGGAGAGGGAGGCAGGAGGAGAGGGAGCCAGGAGGACATGGAGGCAGGAGGAGAGGGAGCCAGGAGGACATGGAGGCAGGAGGAGAGGGAGGCAGGAGGAGAGGGAGGCAGGAGGAGAGGGAGCCAGGAGGACATGGAGGCAGGAGGACATGGAGGCAGGAGGACATGGAGGCAGGAGGAGAGGGAGCCAGGAGGACATGGAGGCAGGAGGAGAGGGAGCCAGGAGGACATGGAGGCAGAGGAGAGGGAGGCAGGAGGAGAGGGAGCCAGGAGGACATGGAGGCAGGAGGAGAGGGAGCCAGGAAGACATGGAGGCAGGAGGAGAGGGAGGCAGGAGTACATGGAGGCAGGAGGAGAGGGAGGCAGGAGGAGAGGGAGCCAGGAGGACATGGAGGCAGGAGGAGAGGGAGCCAGGAAGACATGGAGGCAGGAGGAGAGGGAGGCAGGAGGACATGGAGGCAGGAGGAGAGGGAGGCAGGAGGAGAGGGAGCCAGGAGGACATGGAGGCAGTGAGGAGAGGGAGGCAGGAGGACATGGAGGCAGGAGGAGAGGGAGGCAGGAGGAGAGGGAGCCAGGAGGACATGGAGGCAGGAGGAGAGGGAGGCAGGAGGACATGGAGGCAGGAGGACATGGAGGCAGGAGGAGAGGGAGGCAGGAGGACATGGAGGCAGGAGGAGAGGGAGGCAGGAGGAGAGGGAGCCAGGAGGACATGGAGGCAGGAGGAGAGGGAGGCAGGAGGACATGGAGGCAGGAGGAGAGGGAGGCAGGAGGAGAGGGAGCCAGGAGGACATGGAGGCAGGAGGAGAGGGAGCCAGGAGGACATGGAGGCAGGAGGAGAGGGAGGCAGGAGGAGAGGGAGCCAGGAGGACATGGAGGCAGGAGGAGAGGGAGCCAGGAGGACATGGAGGCAGGAGGAGAGGGAGGCAGGAGGACATGGAGGCAGGAGGAGAGGGAGGCAGGAGGAGAGGGAGCCAGGAGGACATGGAGGCAGGAGGACATGGAGGCAGGAGGACATGGAGGCAGGAGGAGAGGGAGCCAGGAGGAGAGGGAGCCAGGAGGACATGGAGGCAGGAGGAGAGGGAGCCAGGAGGACATGGAGGCAGGAGGAGAGGGAGCCAGGAGGACATGGAGGCAGGAGGAGAGGGAGCCAGGAGGACATGGAGGCAGGAGGAGAGGGAGGCAGGAGGAGAGGGAGCCAGGAGGACATGGAGGCAGGAGGAGAGGGAGCCAGGAGGACATGGAGGCAGGAGGAGAGGGAGGCAGGAGGACATGGAGCCAGGAGGAGAGGGAGGCAGGAGGAGAGGGAGCCAGGAGGAGAGGGAGCCAGAAGGAGAGGGAGGCAGGAGGACATGGAGGCAGGAGGAGAGGGAGGCAGGAGGAGAGGGAGGCAGGAGGAGAGGGAGGCAGGAGGAGAGGGAGCCAGGAGGAGAGGGAGGCAGGAGGAGAGGGAGGCAGGAGGAGAGGGAGGCAGGAGGAGAGGGAGCCAGGAGGAGAGGGAGCCAGGAGGAGAGGGAGGCAGGAGGACATGGAGGCAGGAGGAGAGGGAGCCAGACGGAGAGGGAGGCAGGAGGAGAGGGAGCCAGAAGGAGAGGGAGGCAGGAGGAGAGGGAGCCAGGAGGAGAGGGAGCCAGGAGGAGAGGGAGCCAGAAGGAGAGGGAGGCAGGAGGACATGGAGGCAGGAGGAGAGGGAGGCAGGAGGAGAGGAGGCAGGAGGAGAGGGAGCCAGGAGGAGAGGGAGCCAGGAGGAGAGGGAGCCAGGAGGAGAGGGAGCCAGAGGAGAGGAGAGGGAGGGCAGGAGGACATGGAGGCAGGAGGAGAGGGAGGCAGGAGGAGAGGGAGGCAGGAGGAGAGGGAGGCAGGAGGAGAGGGAGGCAGGAGGACATGGAGGCAGGAGGAGAGGGAGGCAGGAGGAGAGGGAGCCAGGAGGACATGGAGGCAGGAGGAGAGGGAGGCAGGAGGAGAGGGAGCCAGGAGGAGAGGGAGCCAGGAGGACATGGAGGCAGGAGGAGAGGGAGGCAGGAGGAGAGGGAGCCAGGAGGACATGGAGGCAGGAGGAGAGGGAGCCAGGGAGGACATGGAGGCAGGGGGCGAGGGAGCCAGGAGGAGAGGGAGCCAGGAGGACATGGAGGCAGGAGGAGAGGGATCCAGGAGGACATGGAGGCAGGAGGAGAGGGAGCCAGGAGGAGAGGGAGCCAGGAGGACATGGAGGCAGGAGGAGAGGGAGGCAGGAGGAGAGGGAGCCAGGAGGACATGGAGGCAGGAGGAGAGGGAGCCAGGAGGACATGGAGGCAGGAGGAGAGGGAGGCAGGAGGAGAGGGAGCCAGGAGGACATGGAGGCAGGAGGAGAGGGAGGCAGGAGGACATGGAGGCAGGAGGAGAGGGAGGCAGGAGGAGAGGGAGCCAGGAGGACATGGAGGCAGGAGGAGAGGGAGGCAGGAGGACATGGAGGCAGGAGGAGAGGGAGGCAGGAGGAGAGGGAGCCAGGAGGACATGGAGGCAGGAGGAGAGGGAGCCAGGAGGACATGGAGGCAGGAGGAGAGGGAGCCAGGAAGACATGGAGGCAGGAGGAGAGGGAGGCAGGAGGACATGGAGGCAGGAGGAGAGGGAGGCAGGAGGAGAGGGAGCCAGGAGGACATGGAGGCAGGAGGAGAGGGAGGCAGGAGGACATGGAGGCAGGAGGAGAGGGAGGCAGGAGGAGAGGGAGCCAGGAGGACATGGAGGCAGGAGGACATGGAGGCAGGAGGAGAGGGAGGCAGGAGGAGAGGGAGCCAGGAGGACATGGAGGCAGGAGGAGAGGGAGCCAGGAGGACATGGAGGCAGGAGGAGAGGGAGGCAGGAGGACATGGAGGCAGGAGGAGAGGGAGGCAGGAGGAGAGGGAGCCAGGAGGACATGGAGGCAGGAGGACATGGAGGCAGGAGGACATGGAGGCAGGAGGAGAGGGAGCCAGGAGGAGAGGGAGCCAGGAGGACATGGAGGCAGGAGGAGAGGGAGCCAGGAGGACATGGAGGCAGGAGGAGAGGGAGCCAGGAGGACATGGAGGCAGGAGGAGAGGGAGCCAGGAGGACATGGAGGCAGGAGGAGAGGGAGGCAGGAGGAGAGGGAGCCAGGAGGACATGGAGGCAGGAGGAGAGGGAGCCAGGAGGACATGGAGGCAGGAGGAGAGGGAGGCAGGAGGACATGGAGCCAGGAGGAGAGGGAGGCAGGAGGAGAGGGAGCCAGGAGGAGAGGGAGCCAGAAGGAGAGGGAGGCAGGAGGACATGGAGGCAGGAGGAGAGGGAGGCAGGAGGAGAGGGAGGCAGGAGGAGAGGGAGGCAGGAGGAGAGGGAGCCAGGAGGAGAGGGAGGCAGGAGGAGAGGGAGGCAGGAGGAGAGGGAGGCAGGAGGAGAGGGAGCCAGGAGGAGAGGGAGCCAGGAGGAGAGGGAGGCAGGAGGACATGGAGGCAGGAGGAGAGGGAGCCAGAAGGAGAGGGAGGCAGGAGGAGAGGGAGCCAGAAGGAGAGGGAGGCAGGAGGAGAGGGAGCCAGGAGGAGAGGGAGCCAGGAGGAGAGGGAGCCAGAAGGAGAGGGAGGCAGGAGGACATGGAGGCAGGAGGAGAGGGAGGCAGGAGGAGAGGGAGGCAGGAGGAGAGGGAGCCAGGAGGAGAGGGAGCCAGGAGGAGAGGGAGCCAGGAGGAGAGGGAGCCAGAAGGAGAGGGAGGCAGGAGGACATGGAGGCAGGAGGAGAGGGAGGCAGGAGGAGATGGAGGCAGGAGGAGAGGGAGGCAGGAGGAGAGGGAGCCAGGAGGACATGGAGGCAGGAGGAGAGGGAGGCAGGAGGAGAGGGAGCCAGGAGGACATGGAGGCAGGAGGAGAGGGAGGCAGGAGGAGAGGGAGCCAGGAGGAGAGGGAGCCAGGAGGACATGGAGGCAGGAGGAGAGGGAGGCAGGAGGAGAGGGAGCCAGGAGGACATGGAGGCAGGAGGAGAGGGAGCCAGGAGGACATGGAGGCAGGGGGCGAGGGAGCCAGGAGGAGAGGGAGCCAGGAGGACATGGAGGCAGGAGGAGAGGGAGCCAGGAGGACATGGAGGCAGGAGGAGAGGGAGCCAGGAGGAGAGGGAGCCAGGAGGACATGGAGGCAGGAGGAGAGGGAGGCAGGAGGAGAGGGAGCCAGGAGGACATGGAGGCAGGAGGAGAGGGAGCCAGGAGGACATGGAGGCAGGAGGAGAGGGAGGCAGGAGGACATGGAGGCAGGAGGAGAGGGAGGCAGGAGGAGAGGGAGCCAGGAGGACATGGAGGCAGGAGGAGAGGGAGGCAGGAGGACATGGAGGCAGGAGGAGAGGGAGGCAGGAGGAGAGGGAGCCAGGAGGACATGGAGGCAGGAGGAGAGGGAGCCAGGAGGACATGGAGGCAGGAGGAGAGGGAGGCAGGAGGACATGGAGGCAGGAGGAGAGGGAGGCAGGAGGACATGGAGGCAGGAGGAGAGGGAGGCAGGAGGAGAGGGAGCCAGGAGGACATGGAGGCAGGAGGAGAGGGAGCCAGGAGGAGAGGGAGGCAGGAGGACATGGAGGCAGGAGGCGAGGGAGCCAGGAGGAGAGGGAGCCAGGAGGACATGGAGGCAGGAGGAGAGGGAGGCAGGAGGAGAGGGAGGCAGGAGAGGGAGGCAGGAGGAGAGGGAGGCAGGAGGAGAGGGAGGCAGGAGGAGAGGGAGGCAGGAGAGGGAGGCAGGAGGAGAGGGAGCCAGGAGGACATGGAGGCAGGAGGAGAGGGAGGCAGGAGGAGAGGGAGCCAGGAGGAGAGGGAGCCAGGAGGACATGGAGGCAGGAGGAGAGGGAGGCAGGAGGAGAGGGAGGCAGGAGGAGAGGGAGGCAGGAGAGGGAGGCAGGAGGAGAGGGAGGCAGGAGGAGAGGGAGCCAGGAGGACATGGAGGCAGGAGGAGAGGGAGCCAGGAGGAGAGGGAGGCAGGAGGACATGGAGGCAGGAGGAGAGGGAGACAGGAGGAGAGGGAGCCAGGAGGACATGGAGGCAGGAGGAGAGGGGGGCAGGAGGAGAGGGAGCCAGGAGGACATGGAGGCAGGAGGAGAGGGAGGCAGGAGGAGAGGGAGGCAGGAGGAGAGGGAGGCAGGAGAGGGAGGCAGGAGGAGAGGGAGGCAGGAGGAGAGGGAGCCAGGAGGACATGGAGGCAGGAGGAGAGGGAGGCAGGAGGAGAGGGAGGCAGGAGGAGAGGGAGGCAGGAGAGGGAGGCAGGAGGAGAGGGAGACAGGAGGAGAGGGAGGCAGGAGGAGAGGGAGCCAGGAGGACATGGAGGCAGGAGGAGAGGGAGCCAGGAGGACATGGAGGCAGGAGGAGAGGGAGGCAGGAGGAGAGGGAGCCAGAAGGAGAGGGAGGCAGGAGGAGAGGGAGCCAGGAGGAGAGGGAGCCAGGAGGAGAGGGAGCCAGAAGGAGAGGGAGGCAGGAGGAGAGGGAGGCAGGAGAGGGAGGCAGGAGAGGGAGGCAGGAGGAGAGGGAGGCAGGAGGAGAGGGAGCCAGGAGGACATGGAGGCAGGAGGAGAGGGAGCCAGGAGGAGAGGGAGGCAGGAGGACATGGAGGCAGGAGGAGAGGGAGCCAGGAGGAGAGGGAGCCAGAGGACATGGAGGCAGGAGGAGAGGGAGGCAGGGGGAGAGGGAGCCAGGAGGACATGGAGGCAAGAGGAGAGGGAGGCAGGAGGAGAGGGAGGCAGGAGGAGAGGGAGGCAGGAGAGGGAGGCAGGAGGAGAGGGAGGCAGGAGGAGAGGGAGCCAGGAGGACATGGAGGCAGGAGGAGAGGGAGGCAGGAGGAGAGGGAGGCAGGAGGAGAGGGAGGCAGGAGAGGGAGGCAGGAGGAGAGGGAGGCAGGAGAGGGAGGCAGGAGGAGAGGGAGGCAGGAGGAGAGGGAGCCAGGAGGACATGGAGGCAGGAGGAGAGGGAGCCAGGAGGACATGGAGGCAGGAGGAGAGGGAGGCAGGAGGAGAGGGAGGCAGGAGGAGAGGGAGCCAGAAGGAGAGGGAGGCAGGAGGAGAGGGAGCCAGGAGGAGAGGGAGCCAGGAGGAGAGGGAGCCAGAAGGAGAGGGAGGCAGGAGGACATGGAGGCAGGAGGAGAGGGAGGCAGGAGGAGAGGGAGCCAGGAGGACATGGAGGCAGGAGGAGAGGGAGGCAGGAGGAGAGGGAGGCAGGAGGAGAGGGAGGCAGGAGAGGGAGGCAGGAGGAGAGGGAGGCAGGAGGAGAGGGAGCCAGGAGGACATGGAGGCAGGAGGAGAGGGAGGCAGGAGGAGAGGGAGGCAGGAGGAGAGGGAGGCAGGAGAGGGAGGCAGGAGGAGAGGGAGGCAGGAGAGGGAGGCAGGAGGAGAGGGAGGCAGGAGGAGAGGGAGCCAGGAGGACATGGAGGCAGGAGGACATGGAGGCAGGAGGAGAGGGAGGCAGGAGGAGAGGGAGGCAGGAGGAGAGGGAGGCAGGAGGAGAGGGAGGCAGGAGAGGGAGGCAGGAGGAGAGGGAGGCAGGAGGACATGGAGGCAGGAGGAGAGGGAGGCAGGAGGACATGGAGGCAGGAGGAGAGGGAGGCAGGAGGACATGGAGGCAGGAGGAGAGGGAGGCAGGAGGACATGGAGGCAGGAGGAGAGGGAGGCAGAAGGAGAGGGAGGCAGGAGGACATGGAGGCAGGAGGAGAGGGAGGCAGGAGGACATGGAGGCAGGAGGAGAGGGGGGCAGGAGGAGAGGGAGCCAGGAGGACATGGAGGCAGGAGGAGAGGGAGGCAGGAGGAGAGGGAGGCAGGAGGAGAGGGAGGCAGGAGAGGGAGGCAGGAGGAGAGGGAGCCAGGAGGAGAGGGAGCCAGAAGGAGAGGGAGGCAGGAGGACATGGAGGCAGGAGGAGAGGGAGCCAGGAGGAGAGGGAGCCAGGAGGACATGGAGGCAGGAGGAGAGGGAGGCAGGAGGAGAGGGAGGCAGGAGGAGAGGGAGGCAGGAGGAGAGGGAGGCAGGAGAGGGAGGCAGGAGGAGAGGGAGGCAGGAGGAGAGGGAGCAAGGAGGACATGGAGGCAGGAGGAGAGGGAGGCAGGAGGAGAGGGAGGCAGGAGGAGAGGGAGGCAGGAGAGGGAGGCAGGAGGAGAGGGAGGCAGGAGGAGAGGGAGCCAGGAGGACATGGAGGCAGGAGGAGAGGGAGGCAGGAGGAGAGGGAGGCAGGAGAGGGAGGCAGGAGGAGAGGGAGGCAGGAGAGGGAGGCAGGAGGAGAGGGAGGCAGGAGGAGAGGGAGCCAGGAGGACATGGAGGCAGGAGGAGAGGGAGCCAGGAGGACATGGAGGCAGGAGGAGAGGGAGGCAGGAGGAGAGGGAGGCAGGAGGAGAGGGAGGCAGGAGGAGAGGGAGGCAGGAGGAGAGGGAGGCAGGAGGACATGGAGGCAGGAGGAGAGGGAGGCAGGAGGACATGGAGGCAGGAGGAGAGGGAGGCAGGAGGACATGGAGGCAGGAGGAGAGGGAGGCAGGAGGACATGGAGGCAGGAGGAGAGGGAGGCAGAAGGAGAGGGAGGCAGGAGGACATGGAGGCAGGAGGAGAGGGAGGCAGGAGGACATGGAGGCAGGAGGAGAGGGAGGCAGGAGGACATGGAGGCAGGAGGAGAGGGAGGCAGAAGGAGAGGGAGGCAGGAGGACATGGAGGCAGGAGGAGAGGGAGGCAGGAGGACATGGAGGCAGGAGGAGAGGGAGGCAGGAGGACATGGAGGCAGGAGGAGAGGGAGGCAGGAGGAGAGGGAGCCAGAAGGAGAGGGAGGCAGGAGGAGAGGGAGCCAGAAGGAGAGGGATGCAGGAGGAGAGGGAGGCAGGAGGAGAGGGAGGCAGGAGGAGAGGGAGCCAGAAGGAGAGGGAGGCAGGAGGAGAGGGAGCCAGAAGGAGAGGGAGGCAGGAGAAGAGGGAGCCAGAAGGAGAGGGAGGCAGGAGGAGAGGGAGGCAGGAGGAGAGGGAGCCAGAAGGAGAGGGAGCCAGGAGGAGAGGGAGCCCGAAGGAGAGGGAGGCAGGAGGAGAGCGAGGCGGGGGGAGAGGGAGGCAGGAGGACATGGAGGCAGGAGGCGAGGGAGCCAGGAGGAGAGGGAGGCAGGAGGAGAGGGAGGCAGGAGGACATGGAGGCAGGAGGAGAGGGAGGCAGGAGGAGAGGGAGGCAGGAGGACATGGAGGCAGGAGGAGAGGGAGCCAGGAGGAGAGGGAGCCAGGAGGACATGGAGGCAGGAGGAGAGGGAGGCAGGAGGACATGGAGGCAGGAGGAGAGGGACGCAGGAGGACATGGAGGCAGGAGGAGAGGGAGGCAGGAGGACATGGAGGCAGGAGGAGAGGGAGGCAGGAGGAGAGGGAGGCAGGAGGAGAGGGAGGCAGGAGGACATGGAGGCAGGAGGACATGGAGGCAGGAGGAGAGGGAGGCAGGAGGAGAGGGAGCCAGGAGGACATGGAGGCAGGAGGAGAGGGAGGCAGGAGGACATGGAGGCAGGAGGAGAGGGAGGCAGGAGGACATGGAGGCAGGAGGAGAGGGAGGCAGGAGGACATGGAGGCAGGAGGAGAGGGAGGCAGGAGGACATGGAAGCAGGAGGAGAGGGAGGCAGGAGGACATGGAGGCAGGAGGAGAGGGAGGCAGGAGGACATGGAGGCAGGAGGAGAGGGAGGCAGGAGGACATGGAGGCAGGAGGAGAGGGAGGCAGAAGGAGAGGGAGGAAGGAGGACATGGAGGCAGGAGGAGAGGGAGGCAGGAGGACATGGAGGCAGGAGGAGAGGGAGGCAGGAGGACATGGAGGCAGGAGGAGAGGGAGGCAGGAGGAGAGGGAGCCAGAAGGAGAGGGAGGCAGGAGGAGAGGGAGCCAGAAGGAGAGGGAGGCAGGAGGAGAGGGAGGCAGGAGGAGAGGGAGGCAGAAGGAGAGGGAGCCAGAAGGAGAGGGAGGCAGGAGGAGAGGGAGCCAGAAGGAGAGGGAGCCAGGAGGAGAGGGAGCCAGAAGGAGAGGGAGGCAGGAGGACATGGAGGCAGGAGGAGAGGGAGCCAGGAGGAGAGGGAGCCAGGAGGACATGGAGGCAGGAGGAGAGGGGGGCAGGAGGAGAGGGAGCCAGGAGGACATGGAGGCAGGAGGAGAGGGAGGCAGGAGGAGAGGGAGGCAGGAGGAGAGGGAGGCAGGAGAGGGAGGCAGGAGGAGAGGGAGCCAGGAGGACATGGAGGCAGGAGGAGAGGGAGGCAGGAGGAGAGGGAGGCAGGAGGAGAGGGAGGCAGGAGGAGAGGGAGGCAGGAGAGGGAGGCAGGAGGAGAGGGAGGCAGGAGGAGAGGGAGCCAGGAGGACATGGAGGCAGGAGGAGAGGGAGCCAGGAGGAGAGGGAGCCAGAAGGAGAGGGAGGCAGGAGGACATGGAGGCAGGAGGAGAGGGAGCCAGGAGGAGAGGGAGCCAGGAGGACATGGAGGCAGGAGGAGAGGGAGGCAGGAGGAGAGGGAGCCAGGAGGACATGGAGGCAGGAGGAGAGGGAGGCAGGAGGAGAGGGAGGCAGGAGAGGGAGGCAGGAGGAGAGGGAGGCAGGAGGAGAGGGAGCCAGGAGGACATGGAGGCAGGAGGAGAGGGAGGCAGGAGGAGAGGGAGGCAGGAGGAGAGGGAGGCAGGAGAGGGAGGCAGGAGGAGAGGGAGGCAGGAGGAGAGGGAGGCAGGAGAGGGAGGCAGGAGGAGAGGGAGGCAGGAGGAGAGGGAGCCAGGAGGACATGGAGGCAGGAGGAGAGGGAGCCAGGAGGACATGGAGGCAGGAGGAGAGGGAGGCAGGAGGAGAGGGAGGCAGGAGGAGAGGGAGGCAGGAGAGGGAGGCAGGAGGAGAGGGAGGCAGGAGGACATGGAGGCAGGAGGAGAGGGAGGCAGGAGGAGAGGGAGGCAGGAGGAGAGGGAGGCAGGAGAGGGAGGCAGGAGGAGAGGGAGGCAGGAGGAGAGGGAGGCAGGAGAGGGAGGCAGGATGAGAGGGAGGCAGGAGGACATGGAGGCAGGAGGAGAGGGAGGCAGGAGGAGAGGGAGGCAGGAGGAGAGGGAGGCAGGAGGACATGGAGGCAGGAGGAGAGGGAGGCAGGAGGAGAGGGAGGCAGGAGGAGAGGGAGGCAGGAGGAGAGGGAGGCAGGAGAGGGAGGCAGGAGGAGAGGGAGGCAGGAGGAGAGGGAGGCAGGAGAGGGAGGCAGGAGGAGAGGGAGGCAGGAGGAGAGGGAGGCAGGAGGACATGGAGGCAGGAGGAGAGGGAGCCAGAAGGAGAGGGAGGCAGGAGGAGAGGGAGCCAGAAGGAGAGGGATGCAGGAGGAGAGGGAGCCAGAAGGAGAGGGAGGCAGGAGGAGAGGGAGCCAGAAGGAGAGGGAGGCAGGAGGAGAGGGAGCCAGAAGGAGAGGGAGGCAGGAGGAGAGGGAGGCAGGAGGAGAGGGAGCCAGAAGGAGAGGGAGCCAGGAGGAGAGGGAGCCAGAAGGAGAGGGAGGCAGGAGGAGAGCGAGGCGGGGGGAGAGGGAGGCAGGAGGACATGGAGGCAGGAGGCGAGGGAGCCAGGAGGAGAGGGAGCCAGGAGGACATGGAGGCAGGAGGAGAGGGAGGCAGGAGGACATGGAGGCAGGAGGAGAGGGACGCAGGAGGACATGGAGGCAGGAGGAGAGGGAGGCAGGAGGACATGGAGGCAGGAGGAGAGGGAGCCAGGAGGACATGGAGGCAGGAGGAGAGGGAGGCAGGAGGAGAGGGAGGCAGGAGGAGAGGGAGGCAGGAGGACATGGAGGCAGGAGGAGAGGGAGGCAGGAGGAGAGGGAGCCAGGAGGACATGGAGGCAGGAGGAGAGGGAGGCAGGAGGACATGGAGGCAGGAGGAGAGGGAGGCAGGAGGACATGGAGGCAGGAGGAGAGGGAGGCAGGAGGACATGGAGGCAGGAGGAGAGGGAGGCAGGAGGACATGGAGGCAGGAGGAGAAGGAGGCAGGAGGACATGGAAGCAGGAGGAGAGGGAGGCAGGAGGACATGGAGGCAGGAGGAGAGGGAGGCAGGAGGACATGGAGGCAGGAGGAGAGGAAGGCAGGAGGACATGGAGGCAGGAGGAGAGGGAGGCAGAAGGAGAGGGAGGCAGGAGGACATGGAGGCAGGAGGAGAGGGAGGCAGGAGGACATGGAGGCAGGAGGAGAGGGAGGCAGGAGGACATGGAGGCAGGAGGAGAGGGAGGCAGGAGGAGAGGGAGGCAGGAGGAGAGGGAGCCAGAAGGAGAGGGAGGCAGGAGGAGAGGGAGGCAGGAGGAGAGGGAGGCAGAAGGAGAGGGAGCCAGAAGGAGAGGGAGGCAGGAGGAGAGGGAGCCAGAAGGAGAGGGAGGCAGGAGGAGAGGGAGCCAGAAGGAGAGGGAGGCAGGAGGAGAGGGAGCCAGAAGGAGAGGGAGGCAGGAGGAGAGGGAGCCAGAAGGAGAGGGAGGCAGGAGGAGAGGGAGCCAGAAGGAGAGGGAGGCAGGAGGAGAGGGAGGCAGGAGGAGAGGGAGGCAGGAGGACATGGAGGCAGGAGGAGAGGGAGCCAGAAGGAGAGGGAGCCAGGAGGAGAGGGAGCCAGAAGGAGAGGGAGGCAGGAGGAGAGGGAGGCAGGAGGAGAGGGAGGCAGGAGGACATGGAGGCAGGAGGCGAGGGAGCCAGGAGGAGAGGGAGCCAGGAGGAGAGGGAGGCAGGAGGAGAGGGAGGCAGGAGGAGAGGGAGGCAGGAGGAGAGGGAGGCAGGAGGACATGGAGGCAGGAGGAGAGGGAGGCAGGAGGACATGGAGGCAGGAGGAGAGGGAGGCAGGAGGAGATGGAGGCAGGAGGAGAGGGAGGCAGGAGGACATGGAGGCAGGAGGAGAGGGAGCCAGGAGGACATGGAGGCAGGAGGAGAGGGAGGCAGGAGGACATGGAGGCAGGAGGAGAGGGAGGCAGGAGGACATGGAGGCAGGAGGACATGGAGGCAGGAGGACATGGAGGCAGGAGGAGAGGGAGGCAGGAGGACATGGAGGCAGGAGGAGAGGGAGGCAGGAGGACATGGAAGCAGGAGGAGAGGGAGGCAGGAGGACATGGAGGCAGGAGGAGAGGGAGGCAGGAGGACATGGAGGCAGGAGGAGAGGGAGGCAGGAGGACATGGAGGCAGGAGGAGAGGGAGGCAGAAGGAGAAGGAGGCAGGAGGACATGGAGGCAGGAGGAGAGGGAGCCAGGAGGACATGGAGGCAGGAGGAGAGGGAGGCAGGAGGACATGGAGGCAGGAGGACATGGAGGCAGGAGGAGAGGGAGGCAGGAGGAGAGGGAGCCAGGAGGACATGGAGGCAGGAGGAGAGGGAGGCAGGAGGAGAGGGAGCCAGGAGGACATGGAGGCAGGAGGAGAGGGAGGCAGGAGGAGAGGGAGCCAGGAGGAGAGGGAGGCAGGAGGACATGGAGGCAGGAGGAGAGGGAGCCAGGAGGAGAGGGAGCCAGGAGGACATGGAGGCAGGAGGAGAGGGAGGCAGGAGGAGAGGGAGGCAGGAGGAGAGGGAGCCAGGAGGAGAGGGAGCCAGGAGGACATGGAGGCAGGAGGAGAGGGAGGCAGGAGGAGAGGGAGCCAGGAGGACATGGAGGCAGGAGGAGAGGGAGGCAGGAGGAGAGGGAGCCAGGAGGACATGGAGGCAGGAGGAGAGGGGAGGCAGGAGGAGAGGGAGCCAGGAGGACATGGAGGCAGGAGGAGAGGGAGGCAGGAGGAGAGGGAGCCAGGAGGAGAGGGAGGCAGGAGGACATGGAGGCAGGAGGAGAGGGAGCCAGGAGGAGAGGGAGCCAGAAGGAGAGGGAGGCAGGAGGAGAGGGAGGTAGGAGGAGAGGGAGCCAGGAGGAGAGGGAGCCAGGAGGACATGGAGCCAGGAGGAGAGGGAGGCAGGAGGACATGGAGGCAGGAGGAGAGGGAGCCAGGAGGAGAGGGAGCCAGAAGGAGAGGGAGGCAGGAGGAGAGGGAGGCAGGAGGAGAGGGAGCCAGGAGGAGAGGGAGCCAGGAGGACATGGAGGCAGGAGGAGAGGGAGCCAGGAGGACATGGAGGCAGGAGGAGATGGAGCCAGGAGGAGAGGGAGCCAGAAGGAGAGGGAGGCAGGAGGAGAGGGAGGCAGGAGGAGAGGGAGCCAGGAGGAGAGGGAGGCAGGAGGAGAGGGAGCCAGAAGGAGAGGGAGGCAGGAGGAGAGGGAGCCAGGAGGACATGGAGGCAGGAGGAGAGGGAGGCAGGAGGAGAGGGAGCCAGGAGGACATGGAGGCAGGAGGAGAGGGAGCCAGAAGGAGAGGGAGGCAGGAGGACATGGAGGCAGGAGGAGAGGGAGCCAGGAGGACATGGAGGCAGGAGGAGAGGGAGCCAGAAGGAGAGGGAGGCAGGAGGACATGGAGGCAGGAGGAGAGGGAGCCAGGAGGACATGGAGGCAGGAGGAGAGGGAGGCAGGAGGAGAGGGAGCCAGGAGGACATGGAGGCAGGAGGAGAGGGAGGCAGGAGGAGAGGGAGGCAGGAGGAGAGGGAGCCAGGAGGACATGGAGGCAGGAGGAGAGGGAGGCAGGAGGAGAGCTTCATCCTTCACTGATTGGTTAGAACAGTTATTTCGGTGTTTAAATAATTTATTGGGGCATTTTCTTGGGTTATGTGATCATATCCTGTCAATAAAAGTTTATGTCTTTTTAAGGAGAGTGTTTAAGGTTTATTTCTTTGAATCTTGAAGGTCAAGTACATTTTAAAGACATTTTACTTTGTGCTCATCAGATGAATCTGCTGAGGTCTTCTTTACCTCTTTTTAATAAAAAAATAAGCTGGACTGAAAACAACCTCATTCTTCAGAGTCTGAAATCAGTTTTTATCCTGTGAACAATTCCTGATAACCCTGAGATGCAGTCATATCCTTTTCTCAGTAGGGACATCTATTGTTTAGTAAAGGAACTGCAGTAGGACCAATAGACCTCATGCACAGGTTGTCTAACCTGACACAGAGCAGAACATGCCGTCATCATACTCATGCAAACATGCAGTGAATGCCAAGTGCAATCTGGGGTTTATAGCGCCTCCTGCAGGATCCAGTCTCTTCCAGGTGTTTCTCACAAACTGAAACGCTGAAACTGAAGAGATGAGGACAGAGGAGACAGCGAGCCAAGCTTTAGGAGGAGCTTTACGTTTCTGCTCAGACACATGAACAACACCTTACTGTGAGCACGTGGGGGTGGAGCCACAGAATGATGTCATATGTAACTATGGTCGGACTGCCATTTTAGCTGCGTATTGCTATTCTGATGACCACAGGGTCAACAGACTGCTGATTGGTTTAAAATATATCGCTGAACACGATTAACCAATCAGAGCATCCTGCTGGCAGAGAAAGGCCATGCAAGCAACACGGTGTCAGAGCTACCGTTTCCCAGACTACCAATAAGCATTCAGCTGTGATCCCATCTAGGATGGGATCTAATCAGCTTCGTTACCTGTGATGTCATTAATTGATCATGTGATCAGGGGAGACCTCAGTTTCTTTATGGACAACTACCCTGGTAACAGACAGTTCAGGATGCTGCCTCCGAGCCTCACTGAGGGCAGCTGCCATGGCCTTTAAAAGAAACAAGACGGTCAGAACCCGGATCGGAGCACATCTGGACCAGGACCTGGTTGAACTCAGTTCTGTTACATGTATCCAGCTGGGTGTTTCAGTCCTCAGGACCCACCCTCCTGCAGTTCTCAGGTGTCTCCTTGGTTTAAAGACATAGCCCACCAACTGGTGTCTGCAGGACTTAGGCTCACATGTTTCAGCAGGACTTGGACCAACAGGTTTTTGGAGGATTAGGACTGAGTGGTTTCTGTAGGCGGTGGACCAGGTTGCCTTTGGATCAGGTGTGTTGGTGCATGGAAATGTTTGAAGAGTTTGCAGGAAAGTGAGTCCTGAGGACTGTGCTTTGGAGTCACTTATGTGGTTTATGATGACTGTACCTGTTCATGGTCTTCTTCAGTCTCTCCAGAAATAACAATTCTTTTCTCCACTCTGGTTTCCGAAACTCCTCCTTTCACCATCTGAGGAAGAAGTTACACAGTAGATTTGAGGAATGAGAAAACACATCATGCAACATTTCTTTCTTTCTTGAATGTTGTAGAGTTGTAACATCTAAGATGCCCCCCAACCAGATACCCTTCCTCCAAGGCAGTCGTTGGATGCTGACTTTGACTTCACCTGGGACCGTGACCTTTAGGGTGACTGGGAGGGTTTTTCTGGGGTTTCTAACTGCCTGTGGTTTGATGTCTTGTGGTGGCGTAGACATGATAATACCTTGGTGATGTGCGTGGTGGTGGTGGTGGTGGAAGTCTCTGCAGTAAAGGTCTGGGAGCTCAGCAGCAGACCGGCGGGGGGATCAAAGTCCACTCGACTCTGAAACACAACCGGACAATCGTCATGAAAAAAAATCCTGCCTCATAAACCAGAAGCTCAGTCAGTCTGGTAAACTGGTGTGGAAATGGAAGCAAGTGTTGAAGGACGGAGGTCAGACTGTAGTAAAAACAGAACGGGGAACACGTCTGAAATCTCCAGGTGAACAATGAGTTCTGTAAGAACAAACGGAAGAAAGCTGCTGATCCATAGAGTCCTAGGCTCCTGAGGCACTGTGCAGACCCTCTGTGCATCATCATCAACTCTGAACCTAGAGAGGGTACCAGAACCTTGAGGACACCCTGGTATCAGTGATGAGGCACACCTTCACTAGATTTATTCCTGTTTACCTTCCAGAGGGGTCTTGGGTTGAAGCTGAAATCATCTCTCCCTACAGCAGAGCTTGCAGAGAAAACACAAGTAGGTTCTTGTTCTTCCACATCTCTTCAGAACTTCCAGCATCCAGCCTGTGCTCCCTCAGAACAAGCTCAGCCTCTCAAGGATGGACCACATTCTGATGCTGTGGATTCTGGACTACCTCACAGGCTGAAACCCGGCTCTTCTAGAAAGCAGGAAACTCCTGATGTAGAATCAGCAGGTTTTAAGAAATAACCTGGTCATTCTGAAGTACTGATCCAAATGAGCAGTTCTGGTTGGTCTCATCCAGCAGAACTCAATGAGCACAGACAGAGTCCAGTTTAGGATTCAGTGACAACAAATGAAAAACAACATGTGATGTTCTGGTTCTGAACATGAGCTGCCTATAGCATCATTTATCTGGGGGATGTCCTCTGCATCGGCAGCCTTACAGACACTGATCAACAGGAGAGTGAAAAAGTAATTACCCCCCTACAGATTTCACCTGTTTTTCTTTGTTCGTCTGACGTAAATGTTTCAGATCATCAACAAATGTTAACATCAGACACCCAGGCCTGATTACTGTCAGCCCTGTAGAATCACTTGAACAGGACCTGTCTGACAACATGAAGTAGGCTAAAATATTTCAAAGGCAAATAAATTCAAGAACAGATTAGAAACAAAGTTACTGACATCTGTCAGTCTGGAAGGAGTTATAAAGACATTTCTGAAGTTTCATGGAGTCCAGAGAACCACAGAGAGAACCATCATCCTCACATGGAGAAACGTGGAACACTGGAGAACCTTCCCAGGAGAGGCTGACCTATGTCAAAATAAGGTGAGATCTTTCCATGTAATCCATGCAACATTTAGTAACTGCTCACAGTTAACTCCATAAAAGTTCCAATAAATATCCTTATATCCTTATGTGTAATCCATGCAATAATGATTAAAACACACAGTTGAAGCAGTGAGGAGTGAAACAAACATGTTCTTATATTCTGGAGCTGAGAGACTGGAGAGGCCTGTGTGGAGCCACATATTATCTGTCTTATCTGTTGCAAAAATATAAATAAGTATATCCAAAGAAATGATGTATGATGATTTTTATATTCTTTCACATGTATTGAATAAAATTAGTAGTCTTTGATTAACAAGTTAAAAGATGTATGAATGAAATGTGGTTAAGAACTGAGAATTAGAGGAAAAACATTAAGGTTTGACATTCTCAATCAGCTATATATGAAATATAACATTAATTATTTGTAAAGCTTAAATAAAAAGAATGAAGTGATGGTTTTGCAACGGTGTTTTAAAGTAAATGCTGAAAGCTGAAGAATGAAATGTGTAATACTGTGTAAAGTTTAAAACTGAGCAGATTAGGGAAAGAACTGTAGGATGACAAGGAGTGACGAGAGCCAGCTGTATGCTGACAGCGACGGGAGGATGCGACTACAGACCAGCGTGGCTATTTTTGGCATCTCCAAGGCTGAGAGCAGAAACGGGGTTGTTTCCTCGCAGAAGACCAGCGAAAATAAGCTGGATGGAAAAGGAACAGCGATACAGCCCCACTGATCGAGCCTGAAAGGGAGTAAGGTTGTCTGTGACTAATAAGGCCGTCAGTCACAACCCTCGCAGTAACTGCATAAGAAGACATGGATGATGAAGACTTCCAGATCAGAAGAGCTAGACTGCGCATGGATGGAGGTCAGCGCCTTGCACCGGTGTGGCATGTTCTTAAGCAAACAATCTCACCAGCTAGATATGTGAAGGCCCTCCGAGAAGTAACCCAAGGGAGGAGAGGAGAGATCGCTTTTGCCAAAATGCCGATGCAATGTACAAGAGTTCCACAGATGGATCAAGCAGTAATTTCTTATGATCTAGAGCAGCAGTTTTATAAAGAAAGAAGAAAGAAAGAGACAGGACAAGGGGCCAAACCACCAACTAAAGCCAGTGTGAAAGCTCCAGCCAACCCTCCTAACAGACCACTGCTCCAGAGAAGAGAAGAACCGCAAAGTAGATTTTACGGACCACCAGCATCGCAAGGCCCACAAAAGAAAAACACCTTTCTCCCTAGAGAAGAGTACGACAAACTGTCCTCTGAAGAAAAGAAGGCCCTCTTCGAGTCCCGCAGATCAGGGACCGGGGTGCCAGCCAAGTAATGATGACACGGCCGCGAGTCACCCTGGAAAATGCCTACTGGAGGGGGACGAAATCTACACAGACGTGGGAAAAGAACCCTATCTAGTGGACACCGGGCTGAGGTATCCATGACTCGCAGAGGCCTAAAGACGACAGGATACCTTACGGTCCAATTTGGGGCTCAAAAGTGGTACAAAGCAGTAGATGTGCCAGAAGTAACTGAACAGAAGCTGAAAGAAAGCAACTTCTCCCCGGCTGGGAAAGAGACGTTACGGAAGATCATCACCTCAGCAAATGTGGCCCGGTTCAAGAACGACTGTGGAGACCTGGGACCGAAGTATGTACACCTCATAGAAGGGGGAGTGCATCCACCTGTTCGACAGTATCCCCTGAACCCAGGTGCTGTTGAAGAAATGGATAAAATAGTAAAAGAATTGAGCACTCTAGGAATCATCAGAGAAGAGCTAAATCCCATCACTAACAGTCCCATTCAAGCAGTAAAGAAACCAGAATCAGCAGGAGGAGGTTGGAGGCCAGTAATCAACTTCAATCGAAAAACCATAGCAAACCGAGCCAGCCTAATCAATCCCCAAGGAGCACTGAAGACAGTAAGAGTCAAGAAATATAAATCCTGCATTGACTTAGCAAATGGATTTTTCTCCCTCAGACTCGCAAAGCAATCACAAGGCAAGACAGCATTTGCACACAAAGGCAAGAGTTATGTGTGGCAAAGGTTACCACAGGGGTACAAGAACTCCCCTAATGTGTTCCAGTCAGCTGTGATGGAAGTTTTGGGTGACCTAGGAGCAACAGTGTACATAGATGATATGTTCATCGCAGACGACACCGAAGAGGAGCACCTAGAGAGGCTGAAAAACAGTGGTGGAGAGAATCACAGCAGCAGGTTTGAAGCTGAATCTCAAGAAATGCCAGTTTGGACAGTTTCATGTTAACTACCTAGGGTTCCAAGTGACAACAGATTTGGGACTCAGAAGGGTATCGAGAGAAGCTGGCACAAATCAAGCCACCTGAATCTGAAAATGATCTACAAAAGATTTTGGGACTCTGCAATTATGTGAGAGATCATGTTCCTAATTATCAAAGATATGCTAAGCCATTATATGCCTGCCTAAAGAAGCGAGAAGGAGAACAAAAAATGAGAAAGAAAAACTGGACATGGACTGCATCAAACCAGAACGACCTGGATAAGCCCAAAAGAGCAATCTAAGAAGCCTTATGGAGTTACACTTTGTCATCTGTAGCGAAGAAATTCCCCCAAGAAGAAAAAGATTTAGCAGTGCTTGCTAGATACTGGAGCACCTTAAAAGACCTAGCACAAGGACAACATATTAAAGTCATCACTCAGAGCCAAGTCCACAGGTATCTCATAAAAGGGACGGTGGAAAGCACAAAAGCAACCAATACGAGGTGGGGAAGATGGGAAGACATCCTGCTGGATCCCGACCTTGAGATTGGCCCAGCACAACCAGCCAACAAGAAAACACCCTTAGAGCCGTCTGTGACGGAAAGGCCGCCAGAGTGGGTCCTATACACTGATGGGTCGAAGAAAGGTCTGGATCAGATGGCCTACTGGGGGTTTATTCTCAAACAGCACGGTCAACAACAAGATGGCGCCGCAGATGGTCGCCTCGGCGTGTTGGTGCGCATTGTTTTGTTTTGTTTTTTGCTTTAAAACGGTCTTCTGTGATGGTACCCGGAGCTCTCTCACCAGAGAAGAACTCATGAACATCAGGGCTACTACACCAGAGGAGTTATTTCCCACTTTTCTACCTACTGCTCTGGAATATTTGGACATTCTGGTCAAAGGTGCGCTCACCTTTGTTCACGCAGTGAAACACCGGAAGAGAGGGAAACGGGCTGGGGTGCTGGTACGTCTTCGCCAGCGTGGACTACGAACACCGTTACCTGGAATATTTCTCTCTAACGTGCGCTCACTTCCCAACAAAATGGAGGAACTACAACTGTTGTTGGGGAAAAACAGGGACTTTTATTCATCGGCAGTTTTGTGCTTCACGGAGACGTGGCTGTGTGGATTAATACCGGACTCTGCGCTGCAGCTGGCAGGATTCCAGCTCTACAGAGCGGACAGAGACACGGAACTCTCCGGCAAAGCGAAAGGTGGAGGAATCTGTTTTTACCTCAACAGTGGTTGGTGCAACGACGTGACAGTGATTCAGCAGCACTGTTCTCCAGACCTGGAATCCTTCATCATAAACTGTAAGCCTTTCTATTCCCCCCGTGAGTTCGCTTCGTTCATCCTGGTCGGTGTTTACATCCCACCGCAAGCTAACGTGCAGGTCGCACAGCGCATGCTCGCCGACCAGATACTGAGTGTGGAGCGGACCAACCCGGACTCCTTAGTAATCGTCGCTGGTGACTTTAACAAAGGTAATCTGACCCACGAACTCCCCAAATACAGACAGTTTATAAAATGTCCGACCAGAGAGGACAACATTCTGGATCACTGTTACACCACCATCAGAGACGCTTATCACGCCGTCCCACGTGCTGCACTGGGCCAATCTGACCACATCATGGTCCACCTGATTCCTGCATACAGGCAGAAACTAAAGCTCTGCAAACCTGTTGTGAGGACGACAAGGAAGTGGAGCAGTGAGGCTGTGGAGAATCTCCAGGCGTGTTTAGGATGTACAGACTGGGATGTGTTCAGGACTACTACCAACAGTCTGGACGAGTACACAGAGGCTGTGACTTCCTACATCAGCTTCTGTGAGGACAGCTGTGTACCATCATGCACCAGGGTGAGTTACAACAACGACAAACCCTGGTTCACAGCTAAACTCAGAAGGTTAAGACTGGATAAGGAAGAGGCCTTCAGGAGTGGGGACAAAGACATATACAGAGAGGCCAAGTACAAGTTTGGCAAGGCAGTGAAAGAGGCCAAACGACTGTACTCTGAGAAGCTCCAAAACCAGTTCTCAGCCAACGACTCTGCGTCTGTCTGGAAAGGGCTCAAGCAAATCACCAACTACAAGCCGAAAGCCCCCCACTCCATCAACGACCGACGCCTCGCCAACGACCTGAACGAGTTCTACTGCCGCTTTGAAAGACAAAGGGACAGTCCTGCAACCATCCCCCACGACGCCCCCCAACAGCTGCAGCCACAATCCACCACCCCCATCTCTCCAACCTCAAGAGGAGCCTTGGCACCTCCAACCCCCACCCTGAAGTTCCCCCCCACCAGCCCCCTACCCACGCCGAGGACGGCTCTTTCCATCCAGGAGAGGGACGTCAACAAACTCTTCAGGAGACAGAACCCCCGGAAAGCTGCTGGTCCGGATTCTGTCTCACCAGCCAGCCTGAAGCACTGCGCTGATCAGCTGTCTCCAGTCTTCACAGACATTTTTAACACCTCACTGGAGACATGTCATGTGCCAGCCTGCTTCAAGTCCTCCACCATCGTCCCTGTTCCCAAGAAGCCAAGGACCACAGGGCTTAATGACTTCAGACCCGTCGCCCTGACCTCTGTGGTGATGAAGTCCTTTGAGCGCCTTGTGCTCTCACACCTAAAAGACATCACCGACCCCCTCCTTGACCCCCTGCAGTTTGCCTACAGAGCCAACAGGTCTGTAGATGATGCAGTCAACCTAGCCCTTCACTTCATCCTCCGGCACCTGGACTCCACAGGAACCTACGCCAGGATCCTGTTTGTGGATTTCAGCTCTGCCTTCAACACCATCGTCCCAGTTCTGCTACAGGAGAAGCTCTCCCAGCTGAGTGTGCCCGACTCCACCTGCAGGTGGATCACTGACTTCCTGTCTGACAGGAAGCAGCGCGTGAGGCTGGGGAAGCACGTCTCTGACTCCCTGACCATCAGCACCGGTTCCCCCCAAGGCTGTGTTCTCTCTCCTCTGCTCTTCTCCCTGTACACCAACAGCTGCACCTCCAGTCACCAGTCTGTCAAGCTTCTGAAGTTTGCGGACGACACCACCCTGATCGGACTCATCTCTGATGGTGACGAGTCCGCATACAGATGGGAGGTGGACCATCTGTTGGACTGGTGCAGCCAGAACAACCTTGAGCTCAACGCTCTAAAGACAGTGGAGATGGTTGTGAACTTCAGGCAGAACCCAGCCCCACCTGACCCCATCACCCTCTGTGACTCCACAATTGACACTGTGGAATCTTTCCGCTTCCTGGGAACCATCATCTCCCAGGATCTCAAGTGGGAGCCAAACATCAGCTCCCTCATCAAGAAAGCCCAGCAGAGGATGTTCTTCCTGCGGCAGCTGAAGAAATTCAACCTGCCAAAGACTATGATGGTGCACTTCTACACAGCCATCATTGAGTCCATCCTCACCTCCTCCATCACCATCTGGTACGCCGCTGCTACAGCCAAGGATAAGGGCAGGCTGCAGCGTGTCATTCGGTCTGCTGAGAAGGTGATTGGCTGCAGTCTACTGTCGCTCCAGGAACTGTACACCTCCAGGACCCTGAAGCGGGCAGGGAAGATTCTGGCTGATCCTTCCCACCCCGGTCACAGACTCTTTGAGACTCTCCCCTCTGGCAGGAGGCTGCGGTCCATCCGGACCAAAACCTCACGCCACAAGAACAGTTTTTTCCCATCTGCCACCAGCCTGGTTAACAAAGCCCGGAAACCACACTGACACTCTCCCTTTCCCCCACACCCCCCCTTTTTTTGCTGACAGGACACTTGTAACCTGTAACTCTATGCGTTACATTAACGCTCAGCTTGGACTCCTGCTTACTTGCACTGCTTTACTTGCACAATGATCACCTGCACTGTTGTATTGCTCTTGCATCTTATACTGCTCTATATTTACTCTCACTCACTTAAAACTGTGCACTTATATTTATATTTTATTGTAGATATGTTTGTACTGTTTAATTTGTACTGTATTGCACCGACTACGCCAAAACAAATTCCTTGTATGTCCAAAAACGTACTTGGCAATAAAGCTTTTCTGATTCTGATTCTGATTCAAGAGAGGTGCTGCCAGAAAGGTAAAACTCCCAGTAGTGCACAGACGGGAGAAGTGACAGCAGTACTGGAAGGAATGTTAGAGTTGATGAAGAGAAGAATCAAGACAGCAAAGATAATCACAGACAGCCACTACTGTGCACAAGCTTTGCACGAAGACTTATCCATCTGGGAGGAGAATGGATTTGAAAGCGCCAAAGGAAAGTTAGTGGCCCAGCACGACCTGTGGAAGAAGATCGCCGAGTTGAGAATGAGCCTGGAGCTTGAAGTGGAGCACCAGAAGGCTCATACCCGAGAAGGGGCTCACTGGCGTGGAAACGATGAGGTGGCTTGCTATGTTCAACAGAGAAAAGTTGTCTTTGTCGGGATCGAGAAGTGGGACAGAACGCCTCAAGGATGGGCGGTCCCTGAAGACTACGTGGATGAGGTGGTACGGAGCGTGCATGAGGCCTTAGGACATGCAGGCGTGCTGCCTACCCGTAAAGAATTGGAAGAGCAGGACCTCTGGATCCCTATGAAACACATCGGCCGCGTACTACGGGACTGTGAAGTATGTGGTCAATACAACGCAGGACGCCATGGAAAGCGGATGGAAGGGCTGACCATCAAGAGCACCATCCCCTGCGGCTCAGTGTGCATGGATGTCGCGGACCCCATGGGGATAACAGGGAAGAAAGGTGAGAAATACCTCCTAGTGCTAGTAGACTCAATGTCAGGGTATGTAACTGTAAGAGCAGCAAGGAGAGCCAATGGCAGCAGTGTCGTTGCCATGCTGGAGCAAATCTGTAGTTCCCTTGGGGTGCCTAAGGAACTGCGAACAGACAATTGGACTCATTTTCGCAACACACAGGTTGACCACTGGTGCCAGAGATATGGAGTAATGAGAGTTTACTCTCCACCATACACTCCCCCAAGCGAACGGAGTGGTGGAACGCACCATAGGTCTGGTGAAAAACTGGATAGCAAAAAATGCTAATTCTCGTGACTGGAGCACCAAAGTTGTAGAAATAGGGCAGGCACTGAATGACAGACATCGAGTCAGTAGGCCCTCCCCTGCGGCAGAACTCAACCAACGACCATTTTCTTCACAAGAAGTGGGGCGGAGCTCCAATGAGAAAACAGGGAAGCCAACGCATAAGGTGCCAGTCCATGAGGGATAACGAGTGTGGGTGAGAGCACAAGATCACCCTGTGTCGACAGCAGTGAAACCCAAGTACGACACCACTGACATTGCGAAACAAGTATTAGATAGTAACACTGTGTTGTTACAGAAGAGAGGAATCCAAGGAGTTGAACAGCTCAAGCCAATTCTCAGCTAAGGATAACCAGAAACCGGAGAGATGGCCAGTGAACCAAGCACCATGCCACCCTACATCAGACTGGCCACTGTATATAGGGTGGTTGCCATTCGAAGAACCACTTCAGGGCTTTGGGCAGGAAGAGTCTTGAAGAAATTGGAACTTGCTAAAAAAGGATTCCTGTCAACAGAAGATGAAATGCTGTGGTGGCGAGAGGTCAAGGACTGTTGGGCAATCTGCACGGGCCCACGTCAGCTCAAAGTCCGCTGGGAAGGACCAGGACGAGAGAAACCACTACATCATAACACCGGTGGCGACGAGTTAGACAAACTGCCATACAGGCCCGTCAAGGTAACAGACATCTTCATTTGTGGGGCACGCCGAATCACCACTCTCCCCAGAGTGGTTTTTGTGACCCAGTGGGATCTGCATGAAGAAAAACCAAAAGAATGTACCTGCCTGTGGGACGGTTCATTTCTTAAGTACTGTGACTCCTGTGGAGCCCAGACAAGATCAGGAAGGCTGATGCAGGTGGTTCAGGCAGAAGGGTGGCAAGTAAAGCGATTTTATGATCCACTCAGATCCTTTAAACCGCATCCTGCTGAAGGAAGGCCTGCACCGTATAGACAAGCCACCCAGGACCAAGACAGTGTGGTATTAATAGCTCAACCATCAGCTCCTCCACTATATGAAGGGTTATGTGGAACCGAAGGATGGGGTCACCTGAATGATGGCCTGGATGGTGGACCAACAGATCTGCTGACAGCATCAGTCAGGGAGTCTCGGCCATATGATCCAGCCTCTGGCCAGGTAAGCCGCCCGCCAGAGTGTGTCGGTACTGCACTGGAACAACCTCCTGACAATGAAGAACAACAAGCGCAGCCAAGTGGATGGTTTGGGTCCTGGGAATTGACAACCTGGGGACAGTTAATATTAGAAGTTGTTGCAAATCCAGACCTCCCCTTGGAGGACTTGCCCGACACTCCCAAGGAAAGGGGTGCTCGGAATACAGGGCTATACTACTACACCACCAGTGTAGATGCCTGGGGCAGCCAGGGAGCCAGGCCCAAACAGAAGGTGGGAGAGTTCATAGTAACCTCTGAAAACTGGCATTGCGATAGGGTGCTACAGATTCCAGGTACGGTGGCTCATTGGACAGACACGCCTACTGACCCTAGCTCCACCCAGAGGGTACAACTGGCAGTGCAAATGGTTGTAGTCCCATTTAGAGGTGTATACGCCGTAGGAGCAACAATAACAGTCATCCCAGAACATCAAAAAGAAGACTCTGAAAAGGTAGAAGCAGCAGCAGCATACAGGAATAAACGCTCACGTTCCTGGCCTTGGCACTCTTTGCCACAGAAGTGGAAATGGATGAGGAAAGACAAAAATTGACGGACCGACAAGGAAAAGGGACAAAACTTGTCAAGCGTCAAAGAAAAAGAAAAACACAAAAAGAAGAATGTTATTCCCCATCAGGTTCCTATACAGACGACAGAGTTAAAATTGGGCCCAACACCTGGAATGGCCTGATACATGGAATCCCCTATTTGAAATTGCCATCAGGATTAGTTCTACTGGACACACCGAGAGCGGATTTTGCCCCTTTCTATCCAAACTCTGAGAGTTATTTTGTCTCTAATATAGACTATCAGAAGAATGCAGATCTGCAAAAGCCTGACCATGCTGGAAAAGGCCAAACCTTACCATGGGATTTAAGTAACCTTTTCCTCTCATATCGCACAATGTCCTGGCCTGGCAACAAAGGGCATTACCCGCTGGACACTCAAGTTATACTCTCACCAGAAGGGCCTGAAAGCCTGCCATGGATATTCAATACAGTCCACCTTGAAGTGAAAGGAGCAGTTCTGGGAATCAGATGGGGACCACATTATCAAGAACCATTACAAGGCATGTATTATGAAGTTTCAATGGCCGGAGCTGCAATTTGGGCCACATCACCTTCTATGTCAAGAGAAGTCAAGAGAAAAGAGCGCCAACCTGGTAGATATGTCTCCAATTACCCATTTCGGTGAAAGAAAGCACGGTCTACCCTAACCCTCCACATCCACACTGTACCATTCCGGCTCAGCCGAGCCGTCGGGTCGAATTCAAGATTCACAGCCACCCGCTGTACACGTCAATCTGTATCCTGTCAGAAGTAGTGTTGGCTTACGAGACCTACAAACAAAGGCGGGCTATAGAAGGATATAACCTTGCAGGACCACAGGTACAGCCTGACTACTGGATAGTCTACCAGTGGACGTGGGTGTGGAAGGGGTTGGAACCTGGATTGCCTTACCCATAACCTATTTATCAAACCCTGCTCAAAGGACGAGTGGACAGAACTGAAGAAGCAGATCAACTGGAATTAGCAGGCTATTCCCGAGGATAACCATGCCAGAGACTTATTCGGATATGATTCCTCTCAGTTATTTGGCTACTTTTAACGCCCAAGATGAAGAGCCTCCCGACGACCCTGACAACACAAGTCCCTCTACTCGACCCAAGCTATGGAAACGGATAAAGCGTCTTGTTTAAAGACTTCGGCTTTTTGCTTTGCTTATAGGCATTATTCTTTTGTTAATTATACTTTACCAAGCCGGAGTGGGACCATGGAACTTAACACATGTCAAGGTCGCTCATGGTCCTTCAAAATATGCCGACCAAACTTGCTGGAACACAACCTCTCTGAACGTCTTTTTGCCTTGGACAGAATACCCTCCCCTAAAGAACCAGTCAGTGTTCTTTCGTGAAAGCCAAGAAACCAATTTCACCAGACTAAAGAGGATTATACAGAGAAACCCAACATGGATAAACGACTCCACAACCCAACAACTTGTCAATCACACCTGGTCAATCTCCAACCTTGAACTCACTGATGAAGGAGTAATAATATGGGTGAGAATCCTGCACCGACTCATCCGCCGTACAATTTGCTGCAGTTGGATTCACCGTGATCGAGGGGTCCCGGAGTGGCACTGCGACTGGGCCTGTCGGCCCTTAGTACAGTTTAAAGGCCACGGTTATTGGGAGCCTGAAGTTAACCACAAGGCTCCTTAAAGAGCTGTGACTTGCCCAGCCTGGTTTCCCCGTTGGGAATTTTGGGGAAAATACCAGTTAAATTGTGACGAGAATGTGTCCACTAAACCAGACGCATCCCAGCACACCAGCAACCACACTGACGGGGGCCTTGTCATCCCCGCAAGAGGATCCAACACCGCAGCTCAGAATCACACCCGCCTTCTTAACACTCCTCGGCCTAAAAACACTTCATCAACCAGAAACCAAACAAGTTACCCGTTGGCTTTTCAAAATCGAGAAGCCCTGCAGGAATGTATTAATACCAAGCTCAGACATCTGCCCAGCTGTTTTTGGAACATTTTCACTCGATGCCGCACTCAGAACTATCTGCCCTTAGCCCCTCTTTACACTCATCGAGTCTACCTTTCCTTCATAACCTCCTGGTCGAAAACCATCTGGACTGAACATGAAGAGTGGCTGAACACGACGTTTCCCTGGGTATGGAAGGCTTATGGTGTTCCTCACTTCAAAGGAGACTTCCCAGAGGGTGAAAGCCGAACACATGAAGGTTTGAAAGGACCTTATTATGCAGATATGTATGTCCAAAAACTACCTAAGCCAGATGAACTATTGAATGTAACGGCAGGAGATTTTCACAAAATTGACCAGTGTATGGCACAACACGTTTTTGACAGTCATAACAACTCTGTGTGGTCAAGCAATGGAGCTTCCCCCCGATGTGACCTGTGGCAAGCTGACATTTCAGTCATGTCAACATGGCGATATGACTGCTCTGTCCTGACTACAATCAAAACAGCAAAGATGCTCCTGCAGTCCTGGGTTGAAGGACACAGCAGAGATTGGTCCCGAATCTGGTGGGGATTGCAGGAGTATGAAGTTAAAGAATGGGTTATTCCCTGTTTGTCTCAGACTGATAACTACTGGGTTCAATACCAATATTTAGCAACGATTTACTCTAAAGAGCGAGACATTTGGCTGCAACCCTTCTATTGGCCGGAAAGATTTGTTCATCCAAAACCCTGGGGTATAGAGTGTCAATACTCACTGTGAGCTCTTGGCAGACCCTGCCAAGAGCTCACAGGTTGGACTGAATTATGCCAATCCCATTATGATAACGAGTACAACACTTATGCACATGAAGTTGTGTGGAAGAAAATTGGAGGAGTGTGGAGAAGATCTATTGGTGGAGGCTCGACCTGTGCCGAGACCATACTGGGGCACAATCTTAGGCATAGAAAAAGCATCATGGATGTTATTGTGCCTTTCATTCCCGATTCAGTAATTGCTCTGGCCAAATTGTATGCTTTTAGACAGAACTTATGCTCTGGCAACATAGATAAGGGTTTAGACTGGGTAGGATATAATCTTTTCTACTCCAACCTCACATGTAAGCCACCTAAAAAAACCTGGAAGAATTGTGGGGAAGGAGCGTATCAGCATGCTTGTAGTTGGTATGAGACATTAGGACACTCAGTCAGCAATGTAGTTACTACAGTTGCTCAGGAAGCCGGACACATTATAGGGGAAGGGGTTTCAGTAGTTGAAGGTTGGATCGCTAATTTGTTTATGATGCTTTGGCCTTATTTGCTTGCTGCTGTAGGAGTGATTATTGTAGTCATAATATGTAAAGTTCTTGCGCAACAATTTCTTCGGTCCACGCTCAGGCCGGGAAGGAGGAGTTATCAGCCACTCCCCTTGAGGGAGGGGCCACCCCGGGTATAAGACCCAGGGCGTGGGGAGTTTGAGTCACTCTGAGTTCCGGGTTTGAAGAGAGCGCTTGAGCCTAAGCCTTTACAGTTGCTTATCATCATGACTACCAATTCCACCACTATCTCCGAGCCTGTCCAAGTGAGTACAGTGGAGTTTTATGCGCTTCTCTGTGGATGGCTTTGCTATTGCCACACCGGGTCCTGGTCGGTCAGCCAACCATTACGGTTTCTCATCGTGCTTCAAGGCTATGCTAAATTAATCTTTGGCCATTTCTGGATACGCTGATGGGAAGTGGCGTTGTCGCTGTTTGCGTCCTATCTTTTGGGAAGGGTCAGTGTTGACTGGAAGAGAAGCCTGATGGTAGCGCTGTGGCTTTGTGTTGACACCATTGCTTTAGTGCTTGAGATACTGCTGAGCGGACCCCATGCCACTCGTCGCGCACCTGCTAAGATAGTTACTGCAATAATGGAGGCACTCTTAGCTTTTGGCGTCATCACCTATTTAGGGCAATTAACCCTCTCTCTCAAAGGACAAGGCAAATGGATCTGGCTCGCAAAATTGGCTAGCTTGGGGGCTTGGAGCTTAGGATGGGGAGTACTCTCTCTCCTTTATTGGCTGCAACTCACTTCTGATCTAGCCATTATGGTTTGGCTTATGACCTATGCAGCTTTCTTTCATTACTCAGCTGCTTCCCCCGATGCCTTGTCGAGTGACACTCAACCTCCACCTTTTCGCTCCCATTGGCTGGCCACCCAGAGACGGAACAGAGAAGTAGTCTAGCACTACAGTCTGATTTTTGCCCGCTAGAACGCATGCTTCTATGATTAGTTAATCTCTTCGTTTAGTTTAGGGTCAACATTATGTTCCTGAAAAATCCACTTACAGGCCTCTAATATATCTCTCCAGGACACAGTCTCCTGTTCCAGATGTGGAATTTCAGCCTCAGTGCTCAGATACCTGTGGGTCATGCCTGAGGCGCACTGGTGTCACCACTGTCTCTCTATCGCTGTCAACTATGCTACAGTGACAAGTGTTTTCTGCATTGAGGGTCTTGGAGATCTTACCTATATCTCCATGAACATGAGCCAAAATCTTCAGACACGATACAAGGTGACCTGGACATCGGCCTTCGGGGTTGCTGCACACACTTTTAGGATAAAGAGACAACAAGGGGGAATGTATCTCCCCATCATCAGTTACATCTGGAGAGATCTTAAAGATGGATTCTGGTTGCCCACCCTCCATCTACTTGATGGGAGGGTTGTTGCTATTGGCGCACATGGCTCCCCTGATTCGCCTCCTCAGGGCACCGAGGTCCAGGGATGCCAGGTGTCAACCACTACTGCAGAGAGCAGCACTCAAACCTCTGTCACCACCAAGAGCGTCACCGGCCAAACTTCTGCTGGTGATGATAAAGAGCAACACCAGCCGGTCTCGCTGGAGGGGCTAGTCTCCCAGAATTCTCCAACAGGTGACTCCATGCGTGAGGAGACGGGTCCTCCACAGCTGTCTGATGGCTTGCTGGCCGAGGTAATGTCGATGATCCCTCCTCAACCCTTCTCCCCCCCGTCGCCCTTACCCCCACGCCTCTCGCCTATCCATAGCCCTGTTGACACCGCCTCAAATGATAGGCAAGGGGGATCCGTTGCTGATGGGTCTCCCTCACCACCTGTCCTCCGGAAGGAGCCTGTGTCATCTCACCTTCTGATGCATCCCGACTTAATCGACGAGTTTGAGGTTCTCGACGTCTGGTCCCCGCCGCCAGTGCCCCGATCACCACATTACTCAGACTACTTGGAAGATGAGGTCCTCTGTGTGTTTATGATACAGACCTTGATTTTCTCTGACTTTCTGGACTTTAGGCATGGATACAGTCTGATCTCAAGAAGGAGGTGTCAAAATAAGGTGAGATCTTTCCATGTAATCCATGCAACATTTAGTAACTGCTCACAGTTAACTCCATAAAAGTTCCAATAAATATCCTTATATCCTTATGTGTAATCCATGCAATAATTATTAAAACACACAGTTGAAGCAGTGAGGAGTGAAACAAACATGTTCTTATATTCTGGAGCTGAGAGACTGGAGAGGCCTGTGTGGAGCCACATATTATCTGTCTTATCTGTTGCAAAAATATAAACAAGTATATCCAAAGAAATGATGTATGATGATTTTATATTCTTTCACATGTATTGAATAAAATTAGTAGTCTTTGATTAACAAGTTAAAAAATGTATGATTGAAATGTGGTTAAGAACTGAGAATTAGAGGAAAAAACATTAAGGTTTGACATTCTCAATCAGCTATATATGAAAGAAATATAACATTAATCAATTGTAAAGCATGAATAAAAAGAATGAAGTGATGGTTTTGTAACTGTGTTTTAAAGTGAATGCTGGAAGCTGAAGAATGAAATGTGTAATACTGTGTAAAGTTTAAACTGAGCAGATTAGAGAAAGAACTGTAGGATGACTAGGAGTGACGAGAGCCAGCTGCATGCTGACAGCGACGGAGGATGTGACTACAGACCAGAGTGGCTATTATTAGCATCTCCAAGGCTGAGAAGCAGAATCAGTAGGTCTCAGTGACCATGACTAAAGTATTGAGCAATAATCAAGAAGCTGAGCTGAATAGGTTGCGCAATAACTGAGAAGCCCAATAAGGGCCTGACTGGTGAAAGCATCAAGCGCTATAAAAACAATGATGAGAGCAGAAACGGGGTTGTTTCCTCGCAGAAGACCAGCGAACAAGATCTGATGGAGAAAATAAGCTTGGATGAAAAAGGACCAGAGACACAGCCCCACTGATCAACTGCATTAAAAGGGGATCAACCCGTGGGCCCAGAAAGGACTGTACCTCAAAATTAAGAATCTGATTTCATCTAAAGCCTTTTTATCCAGACAACAGAAGTGAACTTGATTGGTGAACAGCTGATTGCTCTAAGTTTCAGGCTTCTGGAAGTCCTAAATCAACTTCATTTATGTCTCTGTGTTTCCTTCAACTCTTCAGCCTCTGGAAACTACTGTCTTCAGAGACATAACAACAAAAATCCTGTTTAACTATCAAAGCCTGGAGCATCAGTTCCTGCCACTTAAAGGAAGAAAACTGAAGATTAAGTCGTATTCCCTTCAAGAAACCACTCGTTGTTACCAGAAGAAACTTCTCCATCAGGTGGATGGATGAGCCTCCGTCTTCAAAGCCTCTCCAAACTCACTAGTTTCAGCATCAGAGAAAGACAGGTTGAGTTGATTGATTCGTTTCTATTATTGAAATTATTTTGTGTTGCTGAATTTAAGCTGTTACTGATCCCTGCATAAGCGTTACTAATTAAATAAAGTATATAAAATTCTAGTTAATTCGTGGACATTCAATTATTTGAGTCACCGTATTGTTGGTTTTTCATTGGTGGTAAAAAGTCTTGTTGCCTGGTTCTAAGATATTTTAGGAGGTTTTTATAGGTTGCCTTAGCCAAGTTTGTTAAAACAGCGCCTTGGGGCTCATGCTGAGCTACTAAAATTAACCTAGCCCATATACCAAGAGCCAGTTGTACATTAGGGAATGAGCAGCCGTGAACAAAAGTGACTGTTGAAAGTGTGGATGACTGCGAGAGGCTACTTGGTCGCCCGGACCTCCAGTTGAAGAAGGGCGAGACTTTTGTATGAAGGCTGTCAGAGGCTAGGCGAGTCATTTCCCAACACCAGCTTAAACAGAACTTTCAGTAAACCTGCTTAGTAAGACCTTTCAGGTTTAGGGAAGTCTGGACCCGTTGGATGGAGAGCTGGATTGAGCAATCCCTTCAGACATGGGGAAGTAGGAGGGAGGGGTTAGCTCTTCGGACAATGAAACCTACAAACATTGCTCCAAGAGCTCATCTAGAACTCATCCAGGAGGTTACAGAGGAACCCAGTACATATAAACGTGGCTCTCCACAGTAAAAGCGAATTTACTCCAGGATAATCCAGGTGGCTCGGTCCGATAGGGCAGGGAGTTCTGAAAAGTCTCGTTTGTTTGGTTTGGTTTACTGGACAGCATCATGCAGTTACAACAGAGGCTGGTTTAGGGCTCCTTCACATGAAGCTGCCCAGCAACAGCTGCAAGTGAGTATGGCAAGTCATTTAACATTTAATCAAATGCATCTCTGATTCCCATGTGTGAAATGAAATCTAGTTCTTTCTCCTAGAAAGAATTAAATCCAGCTCTTCTCAACATTCATTCATCAAATGAAAAATGTATCGGTGGTTCTGATCCAAACACTTGACTGGAAAATATGATGTCATCTATCCCTGGAAGAATGACGTTTGAGAGAGTGAGAATGATTTTCTGGATAGCTAAAATTTTCATTTTTACCGGGATAAATAGATTTATGGGTATTTGGTTCAAAGATTCTGTGGACTAGAATTTGCTTGGTCCACATCAGAATCAAGGTGAGCTTTCACACCGGCCCAAACGAAGCAGACTATCTGAGGAAATGCACTCTGGCCTATTTAAAGACAACTAAAACAGCTCTGGTGTGAAACATTCCTCAGAAAGAGACTGGGTAAAAATGACCGCCATGGGAGAGTTCCAAGGCCAGAACCACTGCTGACCCAATAGAACACTAAGGCCCATCTCATATGTGCCCATAAAACATATTGAGGACCTTTCAGATTTTTGGGAAATTATTCTGTAGACTGAAGTGGACCTTTATGGAAGGTGTGTGTTTCGTTACATCAGGTGTAAAGCTAACAAGGTTTCAGAAACAGAACATCATCCCTGCAGTCAAACACGGTGGTGGTGGTGTGATGGTATGGGCTACTTTGCTGCTTCAGGAGCTGGACGACTTGCTGTCATTGATGGAACCGTGAATTCTGTTCCGTAGCAGAAAGTCCAGAAGGGGAATGTTCAAACATGTGGACTAGAATTTCTCACAGAAATCATTGTTTTTGCTACAAAAAATGTGAAGATCAAGATCAGCGATCAACTAGACTTACTGGGGCTAAAGACCACAGAACATGCAAGAAACCTGGGTGTAGATTTTAGACTTGGACCCAAAGTTCAATAACCACATAAAGTCTGCTATTAAATCAGCTACGATCATCTGCCAGAATCACTGCAACATCCTCTTTACTGGTCTCTGTAAAAAATCAATCTGGCAGCTGCAGCTCATCCTAAAAACTGCTGCCAGAGTCCTGACCAACACCAATGTTCTTCTGTTGGCCCATAAAGTGCTAAATGGTCCTGTGCTAAAATACATTTCTGAGTTTCTGGTCAGGTAGGAACCACCAGGAGACCTGCTTACAGAGGGTCCCAGAACCAGAACCAAACAAGGTGAGGCAGCTTTTCATTTCTAAGCTCCTCAGCTCTGGAACAAACTGCCTGAAAACCTAAAATGTTCCGAAACTGCTGATTCATTTAAATCAGGCCTGATTTGTTTCCAGCAGCTTGCGATCGAGAATCTGTTGATCACTGATGAGTGACTAAAGTGTGAGATTGAAGACAGCCAGTACTGCTCATAATGATCCCCGGAAAGTTATTTTTTTCCTCTGATTTCCAGTAGAGCACTTTCTGTTGCCTTGTGCATGAATGGTCGTATACGTATAAGCCCCACCCCCTTCAGAGGTCCACAGGAGTCCATTATGAGACAGTTAAGGAATCCTTATTGACACAAAGGGAAACCTGGGGGCGGTCATAATGTTCTGGCTTATCAGAGTGTCCGGTCCCCAGTTTCAGAACTGCTGGTGTTGTTGATCACTATAACGACGTTCTGTTTAACTGCAATCATGGACAAATGAAAGACATCCTCACCCCTGGAGCTTCGTATGTCAGAGTCTTCCTCATCACCGGGACCTCCTGAAATGGACAAAAGGACTTTTACTGTTGACATCAAAAACACAACGGCTCCTTTTTATTCACTAGGTCACATTTTACAGGTACATAGCAGAACCAGGCAGGTAACACTAGGACATTGGTCTCTGGGGAGGGTCCCAGTAGGACAGAGATCTCTGGGATAGATCATATTGGGACAAAGGACTGTGGGACAGGTTTCACTGGGAGAGAGTGCCTCTCGGAGACACAGGTCTGGGACCATTGTCACTGGGACAGAGGGTCTTTGTGGGACAGGAGCTACTGGAACAGAGGTATCTGGGACAAGTCTCACTGGAATGGGTCTTTGGGGCACTATGTGGATGTCACCAGGGTTACCTCCGGCTGAGGTTTGGACTCGTCTGCATCGTCGCTGTGGATGGAGCGTTGGGTGGGACTGGTCGAATGCTGGGATGTGAGATACGGTATAGTCGGGGACGGGGCGTTTTCTTCAAAAGTCCATTCCCCTTCAACCTCCGAGTCTTCTGACTCTCCATCGTCATGGTAACGACAGGGTCTGCAGGGGGTGCCGCTGTCCCGATCAGCGTCATTAGCCTGTCTGACTGCAGCCTCCACAGACTCCTCAACTGCTGCCTGAGCTAGCACACTGATAACATCTTCATCACTGCTACGCCCATCACTGCCATCGTCATCTTCTTCATCATCATCACTAGGCTCATGTTGACCTACGACGCCGTTACCATCTGTAGCTTTCTCACTGTCACCATGGATGGGCCAATGCTCTGTGACATCATCATCATGGGCCAGGCCATCTCCTGGTGGAGGGGGCGGGGGGTTAATGGGAGGTGGGCCCATTGGGTTCGGTGCTACCTTATAGTGATCCGCGACTGCCTGGTCTTCATCCCTGGACTCTGGGAGGATGAAGACTTTCTCCACTTTCTCTGAAGTCTGAAACAGAGAGGAGATACATTCAGAAGACCAGATCCAGGAGGTGGGACAGGGGATCAGCTTTTATCTCTGTCACTCTTCATGATCTTGTGGGATGATCCGTGTTGGGAAAGCAATAGAGATAGTGAACCATCTCTGTTTCCCTGTTTCAGACAGGATGAAAGAAACATATGTCCAGTTTTGATTTCATTAATGTCTGTTAATCTCAAGCCTCAACCCACCACTAAAGTTGCTTCACAGAAATTTATTTGATGATTCCCACTCCTTTCTAAATACAGAATTACTGTTAGCTTAGCCTAACATGTTCCCATCATGGACTTTGGGTCAACATACTGTAGTGCACCCAGATGTGCGGGAACCAATGGGGATATTTCTGAGGAACATTAAACCCTACCTTTCCTTTGGTTTTTGTGGCTGAATCAATTAAATAAGATAAAGTATTGAAGTTCTGAATCAAAAGAAAACTTCTGTTGACATTATTGATAAAAGGACACAGAGACACAGAGATGGGCCAAGAACTGGACAGGTGGACAACTAGCTGCATGTCGAACAGATGTTGAACAGGTGGACAGCACCTTTAGCAGGTTGTGTTCTCTGAAGGTCTCTTGTTCCCTGGCTGACCTCAGCAGAGCCGTCAGCTCTGGTGACATCTCATCAAATGGCGGTTTGGGCTGCACAGAACAAGCAGACTAAGATAAAGGAACCAACAGGAGAACATGGACACATTCAGATTGTGGAACATGACCTGGTGAGTGCAGCCATGCAAACAGCAGCTCTGAGTATGCAGACGGTGGTGTTCAGGTTGTGACCAGAACCTAGTATATATGGGTTCTAATGTAGGTTCTTCTGAGGTACTATAGTTGAAACCGCAAGTATTTTACAGTCTCTGTGTTCCAACCTTCTGTCAATAGTTAGTTCAGAACCAGTCTGAAAGATGACTTGGAGCTTGGGTTGTAATCCACAGATGTTCTCTTAATCTATGGAAATGTTCTTCAGATCAAAGTCCAAATGCAGCATAAGTTAGAACCTGTTAAACTGCTAGTAACTGTCTGATGACATCTAAATGCTGTCTGATGGTTCTGTCTGGATCATCAGACTGTGACGGTTTTTCTGCTTTATTGGAGTGCGCCGATAGAGCAAGTTTTGGATGGTGGCTGTTGCTCTGCATCTGACCCGTGGGTTTACTCTTGACCCCTACTTCTATTTTTATTTACCCGGGGTACAGAGGAGGAACAACAGAAGCATACGGACATACAAGAAATGGTGAGACAATTTAATTTTGTCTGGGCGTCCTGCCACCTCGTATTTAGAGTGTGTTTTCTCTCTCTTCCTATTATTTGAACTTTCCTTTAGGAGGAAACATAAAGTGAACGCGGGAACTTTGGGACTTGTTTGCTGTTTGATCCATTTATGTGAGCATAAGCATTGTTTGATTATGAGTGTTGTAATTGATGTTGTTCAGTTTGCGTTCCTAATTAATTGTTGGTGCATCTATACGGGTTCGGTGAGCAGCTGACTAACCCCCTGCTGTGTTTTGGTTATCATTATCTGAGCCAAATAAAGTTCTGTTACACTGCCCACGACCCAGACTTGGCCCCTGACCTAATTTGGGTTTATGTAATTAACCTTTTGAACTTTAGTTTTGAGAGGGAAATGGTACAAGGTAATGCTATCCAACTTCAAAGAAGAGGTGGTTAGGAAAAAAGGATCCACTCTTAAGATTAATCACACACTGAGTCTCCAAGGCTGTTGCTCTCCACTGAGGCTGCACCCTGTCCTGCGGATGGACCTCCTCCAGGCTTTTCCCCTCTGCTCTAATGCTGCACCCCATCGAGGTGGCATACACCCCCAAGGCTGTTGGGCCCTGCCCTGAGGCTGCACCTTGTCCAGAGGCTGCCCCATCGAGGCTGTAGACCCCCAAGTGCCCTAAGGTCCGCCCTGTCCTGAGGCTCCACTGTCACCCCACAACTCTTCAAGGTTGTTGGTCACCTTGAGGCTGCTCCCTGTCCTAAAGGTGTGGTCCAAGGCTGCTGCACTCTCCTCTACCAACCCCCCACACAGCCCAGAGCCTGGCAAAGATCCTGTCGCAGCTCGCCATGAAATGTGTTAACTTACCCTATAAACTGTAGAAGCTTCAGATAAAGTGAGGAAGGACATAAAACAAAAACAACAAATGCAGAGCAGGAAAACAGAATTATACCAGCTCCAACCATCCAATCAGAACCTTTAATGCAGGCAGCAAATAAACAAAAATGCAAAGGAGGAAAAAAACCAGCCACAGTTCCCTTCGCTCCATTTTGGTCAGGATGGTAGGAACAAAATGGTCTCTGGGAGAATGTGAAAAAGGAGTGAGTAGAGCAGAAGGGAGGTGAAACTGAACACTTGGGCTCCTCACTACCCTCTGCTGAAGAACAATAAAACCAGAACCAGACATGAAGGACCAGGGCCTCATGTACAAAGACTAAAGTACTTACACGGATCACTTACGCAATGCAGAAGTGTGCCGAGGAAGGAGTGATCCTGTGGAATTTCAGCCTTTGCCAGTGTTTCTACACATAACTCTTCTAACACAGAGACACTCTGCTGGGTTTGGTGGAACGGTTTGAAACTGCAGTTTAACTGAGGAAAATAGGAAGTGACTCAGTTACAAGAAATTATACCATAACTACTACAGATGGTGTCTTCACCGCACAGATGCACCAACTTTATGCATATCAGGAGAATTAATACAGAGATAATGAAATGAATATCCTCACCAAGCATCCCACATTGTTCCAGGCTTTCTGTTCACATAGAGATCTTCCTTCTGTGATGGTGCTTTTTAGCAACAACTGTGTATCTGATCACTTCAGGTACGTCAGGAAAACCAGGTCTCGCTCCAGTCTGAGTTCAAATGTCAGCCTGTTCAGCTCCATTTAATGGGAATCTGATAATCCTGGTTCAGCTCAGGCTTGGCCAGTATGGTCCTGATCGGTCTGCTTCTCAAATGCTCCTGTTATTAGGAGCAGGTTCAGCAGCTGAATAGATACGGGATGCATCATCTCCTTGCTGCTCTGCTTTTCAAGCTGGGTCGTAGCTCAGAGCCTCATACCAGCTGATGAGCTGGATTTCATTTTGGGCCGGAAAATCCTCTCGACCTCCAAATAATGCTCCCTACGCCCCAATAACATCAATACTACTAATGATTAAATACAAACACATGGACAAATAATTTGTTCATCAAGTCTCTGATGTGTTCAATACTTGTTTACATCATCAACAGTTTCACAGTACAACCTCCAGGTGTCACCAAAGGGACCTGGAACTAGAAACAAGTGCATGCGGGTCCCGCGGACCTGCTCACATTGGCATGGTCAGTTCACTCTTGATATGTCCAGACTCCAGGTTTTTGTGCATTTGTACATGAGGCCCCAAGTGTTTAAACTACTCAGCTGGATGAACACATCCAAGGTTTCTCCTGATGATCGGCTTTAAAATATTATTAGTGTATCTGCTACTTTCTTAGGTGGAGATTGACCAGTTCTGCCGGAGGATCTCTGACTGTCACATCTGGACAGTCAACATGGTGATTCCTGCGTCTCCAGCTGGACCTAACCTTTAATCCAAACATTTTAAACTTTGAACCGACCTGACCTTCTGACTCTGATCAGCGGCATAGGACAGGTTAGTGGTTCAGCAAGTTCTCTCAGCTGTTCAGTTTTACACCTCACTTCCTGCTTTAGTGCTGCAGCGGGACACTGATGTCACTCCTCATGCTTGTTTCCATACCAACCAGCATACCAGTCTGGTCGTGGAAGGCGATGCCCTGGGGGTGGGGCCTAATCCGCCAAGAGGTGATTTAGGAAGAGTCAGAGGAGCCAGAGATGACATCACAAAGACTCCTCCCCCATCCCTGCTGGTGACATCATAGACAGCAGGCAGCGACTCCAGAGGTGAAGTTGGAGTCTTCACCTCATGAAGAGTGCCCAGTGGTCCTCCTGTGATGACATCATCAGTGGCACACACTGGGATGCATCTGTCAAGGTGACTAAGCTTAACGCTTGCCGTTGTCATGGTGACATCATCTTCAGTCAACATGGAGAGGACTCTGCCTGTGGTTGTGTCATAACTCCGTCCCATTGTGTGGTGCTGTGCAGCTGCTTGGTTTGCCACAAACCCACCCCCTTCCTGGAGTGGACAGGTGAAGATCGCCCAATCAGGCGACAAAGGCAGAGGTTAATCTAAAGGAAATGTTATGGTTTCACATGGTTCGATCAAAACTCTACCGGAACTGTTCAAATGTTCTGCAAAGGTTCTATCAAAAATCTAATGCAGTGGTTTAAAGGTTCTGCTGAGCGTTCTTCAAAATGTGTCCTGAGGTTCTATCAAAACTCTACTGGAGCTGTTCCAAGGCTCTACTGAACATTTTAATGATTCTGCTCAGACTTGGAAACACTTAGAAATAGCTCAAAAAACCCAGACCACATTTGGAAATAGTTTAACATACGTGGACACGCTTCTGTAAGCATTAGGATGTCACCTGTCTCTGTTCTGGACCACCTCACCTCCTCCAGCTCCAGAGGTTCGATCATTGGAGCCTCATCAGCTCTACGAAGAGGAGACGAGGCCAGACGTTTTTCCCACTCTGTCATTCCGCCACCACCTTGGTCTCCCTCCAGGAAGGAGCGTCTCAGAGCACTGATGGTGGTCTGAAGGTTCTCCTCAGGACTGCCCAACGTCTCCTATGGAGAACAGCTAACTGTCAATGATTCAAATCTATTTATAATGATGCAGCAGCAAGCAGAATGTCAAAGGTTCGATTCCCTGCCTCGTCAGTGTGACGTTTAGGCCTGTAAACAAAACATTATGAATAAATATTTGCTTAGAATATGGGAAATAGTTCAGCCCAAACAAAACCAAAGTTCTGGATAAAGATTTGCTGGTGAACAAATCAAAAGTTGGGAGAACTGTCCTGTGATGGATTGAAGAACCTGACGTACTAACGAGACAGAACTGAACCTGGATAAGAACCTGAACTTCTTGGATCCATCAGACCTTTTGGCCAGCGGGTCCAGACAGGTTCTTCTTAGTTATGGTTCTGTTTTCACACCAAACAAACTGATGAGCTGTAAGGTTCAACTTGTGGTGGTGCTCACTCTCGCTGTATAGTGGAACCAGTTACCTTGTCTTCGCAAGGACTGGTCCGATTCTCTGGCCCGACCTGCAGATCCTAGGACTTCAAAGTTTCTGAGAGTTTCTGAAGGACTGACCCATTTCATCAGCAGGTGATTCACCTGAATTTAACCCACTGTTTCCTGGTATCTATCAGCTTTATTTCATTACCTTTGATTTGAATAATTTGATGCGTTTTTCTTCCTGTTTGTGTTTAACTTTATTTTTCTCTATGGTCCTTTGGTTTTAAACTGTCGTTAGAAACAGATGACTGAGGAGAGTGATGGCCTGGTGGTTAGAGAGCAGAGCTCTGTAGCCCTAGGTGAGTTCGAATCCTACAGCCTGCCTCTATGGGTCCCTGAGCGAGACCCTTAGCCCCTGAATGCTCTCTGGGCACCGCACAATGGCAGCTCATCCAATCACCAATCTTCTGACATGGAGACATCTACTGTGCCATTGATCCAGCATGGTGTGCTCACGAGACGTGATGTTTACCTGAGTTCTCAGATCTTCATCCTGATCAGACTGTTGGGCCGACAGAAGAGACACAGAAAGGTTAAATTCTGTCCACAGTGGACGTTTTACCTGTACAGGGAGTGGACAGGTGTGTACCTCGGTCACAGTCAGGTCTCCATCAACGGCTGTGTCGGTCAGCTCGGTCTGAAAAAACAAGCACAGAGATGGATCAGGTTCAGTCTGCTGGCTTAGGGTGAAACAGGTGGAATGGGTCGGATGGGGGAAGGGTTACTTTAGTGTCCTGTTTCTGTGGAGTTGGAGGACTTTCTGGAGAAACCTCTGTAGCTCTCATATCCTTCTCTGTGGGCTGCTGCTCCTCTCGTGTCTCCTCCTCCAGCAGCAGCAACAGAACCTCCTCAGCTGAAATAGAGAACAGAACCAGGAGGTGACTTTCACAGGTCTCCTTGCTCTCTCCCTGCTCTATGAGACACTTTAGGTAAGGTAAGGTAAGCTTATTTATGTTGCGCTTTCAGCAACGAGACACTCAAAGCGCTGTACATACAATCACAAAGCAAATAAACACAGATAGAGACACAGAAAAACAAATCAAATGATAAAATCAAACAACAGAGGTCATTTAAAAAAGAAATAAAATAAAATAAAGAGAATAGAATGATGGATAAGAAAATGAAAGGAAAATTGGACTGAAAACTTAACTAATAATGTTTAGATGGCCCAGTCAAAGGCCACTCTTTTTTTTTTTCTCTCTCTCTCTTGTTCTCGGTGGAAGACACACACGTTTCCTCTCCCTCCCTCCCTGCTGATCCCTGCTTCTGCTTTTGTCTGTATTTTTCTCTGAGCCTCGCTTTGCATATCCTCCAAACTTTTAAATTATGGATTTGGTCAGCTGGATTCTCAACGTCATTGGTCAAATGTTTTTTTTCCTACAGGAATACAGGGTAAAGGAGACCCTCTTGTCCAGGCGAGACGTTCTTCTCTGGAAACACAATGGATTCTTGGCAGCAGTGGAAGATTGTGTGTCTGACTACAATGTCGGTCGCGGACGTAGAAAATGTCTACATATTTGGACTTTTGATAACAGGATTTCTGCTTTTTAGAGTTGATGGTTACCTGGCTAATCGAGTGATTTGCAAAACGTGGGCGGCTGTTCAAAGCTTCCTGCGATGTTAGATGGAGTCTGTAGAGCGATCAACATTCAGACTGAAATGTTAAGAGAGCAGAATCACAAGCTGGACACGATTCTTGAACAGAATCGTAGCCTGGCAGCGGTTGGACTCAGAGGTTAAAGGATATAATCTTGGAGAAGTTGTACGCTCCAGATCTGCGGAACATACCAGACATTTGGCTATTTGGATTCGCAATTGAGACGTACCAGTAAAACTCTTAAGGTGGTTGGAAATTCTGTGTTCTTTGTGATTGTATGCTTTGAGTGTCTCGTTACTGAAAAGCGCTATATAAATAAACTTACCTTACCTCTAAACAAATACGTTTTTAATCTTGATTTAAAGCAACTTAGGGTTTCAGCGATTTTCCATTTTTCAGGGAGTTTATTCCAGATTATTGGAGCATAAGAACTAAAAGCTGCTTCTCCATGATTGGTACTGGTTCTGGTTCTGGTTCTGCAGAGAAGATTTGAGCCAGAAGACCTGAGAGGTCTGGCTGGTTGATCCACTGACAACAAGTCTGTAACTTATTTTGGTGCTAAGCTATTCAGTGATTTATAGACTAACAGAAGTATTTTAAAGTCTATTCTCTGAGCTACAGGGAACCAGTGTAGGGACTTTAGAACCGGGCCGATGTGTTCCACTTTATTAGTTCTAGTGAGGACGCGGGCAGCAGCGTTCTGGATCAACTGCAGCTGTCTGATCCACTTTTTAGGCAGACCTGTGAAGACACCGTTGCAGTAATCAATTCTACTAAAGATGAACGCATCAATTAGTTTTTCAAGGTCCTGCTGAGACATTAGTCCTTTAATCCTGGAGATGTTCTTTAGGTGATAGAAGGACGACCTTGTTACTGTCTTTATGTTCCTCTGAAGGTTCAGGTCTGAGTCCATCACTACACCCAGGTTTCCAGCCTGACTGGTGGTTTCTAGCTGTATTAACTGAAGCTGTGTGCTAACTTTTAAACGCTTGTCCTTTGGTCCAAAGATTATTACTTCAGTTTTGTTTTGATTCAGCTGAAGAAAATGTAGGCCCATCCATGCATTGATTTCTTCTAAGCATTTACCCAGCGCTTGAATGGGTTCATGGTCACCTGGTGACATCGTAACGTATAGCTGTGTGTCGTCTGTATAGTTATGATAACTTACGTTGTTGTTTATTAAAATCTGAGTTAGGAGGAGCATGTAGATATTGAATAGGAGAGACCCTAAGATGGACCCTTGGGGAACGCCACATGTGATTTTTGTGGTCTCTGATGTAAAGTTACCTACTGACACAAAGTTGCTGTCCTTCAAGTAGAATTTAAACCAGTTGAGTGCTGTACCAGAAAGGCCGACCCAGTTTTCCAGGCGCTCTAATAAAATGGAGTGATCAACAGTGTCAAATGCTGCACTAAGGTCCAATAATACCAGCACCGTGGTTCTTCCACAGTCTGCATTTATACGGATGTCATTGAACACCTTGACAAGAGCAGTCTCTGTACTGTGGTGAGCAGGAAGCCTGACTGGAAGACATCGAAGCGGTTGGTTGTTGTTAGGAAGTTGTTTAACTGTTGAAACACACCCTAACCCTTTTTTTCACTTCTGACTGGTGGAGCACTTCTCCATGGAGACATTTTCTTCCCAGAAACAACTTTCACTTTAATTGGAGCAATTGAATCAATGATGTCCGAGATTTTAGAATGAAAGTTATCTACCAGCTCATCTACAGTGTTACAGGGCAAAGTGGAGGTAGAAGAGTAAATCTGGTTAAAGGTTTCAGCAGCACCGTCCTTAAAGATGCGTTTTCTTATCAAGTCTCTTTGGCAAACTGAGTCATTGGAGATGATGCTTTCAAAAATAACAGAATAGTGGTCAGATAGAGCAACATCAGTTACAGACACCTTTGAAATGTTTAGACCCTTAGTGATGATCAAGTCCAAAATATGTTCCTGTTTGTGTGTTTGCTGTTTAACATGTTGAGTCAAACCAACATTTCTAAAAGTGTCACATAGATCTATTGGACTTCTGTCTTCAGGATTGTCCATGTGAATGTTGAAGTCTCCCACAATAATTAAACAGTCATAATCAACACATATCACAGATAAAAGTTCATTAAAATCACTGATAAAGTTTGTTTTGGACTTAGGAGGCCTGGAAATATTCAAGAACATGGTTCGGACCGGGCTCTTTACCTGGAGAGCCAAATATTCAAAAGAGTCAAATTTGCCGGGAAATACATTTTTACACTCTAATAAATCTTTAAACAAAGTGGCCCCTCCACCTTTTCTTTGCTGTCTGCTCTCACAAAGAAAATTGTAGTTTGGAGGCATCGCCTCTATCAGAATGGGAGCTTCATTAAATTCATGCAACCATGTTTCTGTTAAAAACAGAACATCAAGATCGTGGTCAGAAATGAAGTCATTGATTAAAAATGATTTTCCTGACAGAGATCTAATGTTCAGTAAAGCCAGTTTATATGATTTAGTTGCTGATATTAACTCTGTGTCTGGTTGTACCTGACAGTTTATGGCTTTTTTTGATTGTTTATTACTGTCTCTTATCCTTTTAGCTTTGTTCTGCTACTGCTAAGGCCTTCAAAAATGACCTCCTCACAGGTTCATGTCTAACTGTGTCCCGTCCAGGTGAGCCGGCAACTAGTCCTTGAGTATCTGTGATGTGTTATGGGATTTTCCTATAAGACTTGTAGTCACAGAGCAGAAAACTGACAGTTTCCCCCATATCTGCACTCGTGTCCATCTAACAGTTGACAGGTTCAATGTTTCTCTGCTTTTGCAGACAGACATTCAGAGGACATCCAGGCAGACAGGAAAAAAAAACAATGAAGCTGTGGTTCTACCTTTGGGCAGCAGTTGTCTCCTGAGTATTTAGCCGAGAAGAACGTCCCTTTATCTTTTGTATCTTCAATTGAGCTGCAGATATGGAACGCCAAAGTGTTCAAAATTAAATCTCTCAGCTCATTATTATGAAATATATTTCATTTTTCATGAAAAATCAGCTATATAATATAAAAGAATGTTTAAATAAAACTTTTACCTAATAATTGAAATTATTGTTGAGGCTATTTTTATGTAATTTTAGCAGTTTTTTTATTTCAAAGCATCATTTTTTAAAAGTCAGCTTTTATTTTACCCAGCTTTTGTCACCTCTCATGATTCTGGAGAAATAAATGGCTGAAAGTGACACAAAAGGATATAACAGAGAAACATTAGTAGGTACTTTGACTCGTTATTTCTCCCAAGAATCTACAGTAAACTTATTAAATATTTTTACATAAACATATATGTGAAAGTTGTAAATATGTCATTAATATAAATGTTCTTAAGGTTACTTTACTGTTTTCCTCTTATTTTCTCAACTGTTGCCTGGGTAGGCGTCCGGTCTGGTCTGTTACCATAATGCACCTTGTCTGGGTTAAGCTAAGCTTTACCAGAGAGCTAACATCGGCTCACTGGACCGCAGTGAACTGTGCTGGGCGACATAGAAAACATAACAGCAATATCCCCGGTGGTTATGCCAGACAGCACTAAAGCCTTTAGTGCTGTGCTCTACATTTTCCATGTGGACGCGGTACTCAATGGTTCTAAGGGGATCCACAATGGCGTCGTCGATGCTAACATTCTGGAGAGCAATTATCATCCCGATCATTTGAAAGATGTCAGCCAAATAACTGAAAATGGCCTCGTATGATAAATTATTCTCCTCCATTTGATCTGCTAAGGTAACCAGAGCTGAATGAAGTTCAAGAAACTCCACCATCCTTCCTACACCTTGAGGTGGCGCTGTAGCTGCTCAGGGAGCAGGTACCCTAGAAACTAATCTCTAAGGCTCAGCCAATGAGGAGGCAGATCCAGCCCATTGATGCTGATAGGCCCACAGTCATTCAGTTGTAAAGTAAAATTATGAAATAAATGGCCATGAGGAAAAATCACCCATAAAATAAAAGCTGGCTTTTTGAAATAAAAGCTGACTTTTAAAAAGTGACATTTTGAAATAAAAATAACAAACTGTTGGAATTTTATAAAAATAGCCTCAACAATAATTTCAATTATAAGGTAAGTTTTATGTGACAATTCTTTTATTTTATAAAGCTGATTTTTAATGGAAAATGAAATATATTTCATAATAATGAGCTGAGAATTTAATACGCATTCAGTTATTTCACAATTTCATTGTCACATTATATCAATATCTATTATTTATTGATGTAGAGACTTATTTAATCATGTTTCATTTATTTATTTAATTTTGAACACTTTGGCGTTCCATAGCAGATGAGTGGCTGCAGTTCTTATTTAAAACACCACATGCAGCTACAGATAAAATCTCCCTGAGTTCAACAACTGGTAAGAGAAGAAGAGTGTGCTGAGGAAGTGCTATCCTGATACATCTCTTAACTACAACATTTTGCCTCGTAGATGTAAAAACAGACACGCTTTTACTCTCTGCTCTTCCTGTTCGGTGACGCCACTCTGATGGTTGCGGATTGTTACCAAACTGGATGCGCCGGACAGGCCGAAACCACAGAGCCTGGACCAAAAATCAGAGTCGCGAGACGACATTAGTGAGAACAGAAAGGGCGAGTATGAACCGGACAGATGGACGCTGCTCAGGTCTGTAGCAGGATCAGCTCCACTCCCACTCACTGCTAACTGTTAGCATTGGTGCCACAGTAACAAACCTACAAGCCCAGCAAAACATCAACGGTGTGTTTATTACAGGCATGTATTTTCTATGCTCTGAGGTAAGTTGTAACCCCAACACTTCAACGACAGCTTCTGCCTGAACACCATTTGGTGGAAACTGCTTCACAACTACCAGTTGTAATTGGAGTTTGAACTCAGTGAAACAGCAGAGGTGGAGACGTTCTGATGAAGACAGGACCTTCACATCTTGGTACAAAACTGCTGCATGTGTTGGGGAGATCCCTGTTTAGCCAACCACATTTACAAGCTGTAACATGTTCCAGGAACTCTTTGAAAAAGGGGGAAAAGGTTTTTATCAAAGGATTGGGAGGAGAGGATGGTGATTCGACTGCCAGCTTGGTTCGTCCAGGGGAACTCATTGGCTTTTGCTTGACCCTTTTAGTGGAATAAAACCTTCTAATTGCATCAAGTGTTTTCACAGTAATTTACTTTTTGAGTATATTTTCTTGCTTTGACTTCTGAGTGTTTCTTTCATGACTTTTTGATGATTTCTATCAAGCTAAAGGTAATTTTCTCAGACGTCTAACAGCAAAGAAGTCATCCTACTTTAGAAATGAAGATAAAGTGCAGCAAATTTTAGCTGCATCAACATCTTCATGAGTTTTTATATTCAGACAACATTACCGGCAAGAAGCACAGCTTGATTTTCAGCAGATCCTCTGATTGGTTAGATTCTTACCTGGCTCCTCCCTCCTGTCCTCCATCCTCCTCTCAGGCGTTACTGTGGTGATGTGGTCACTAATGGCGATGGCTTTGGATGCTCCATACAGTCCTGAGCCCATATCTGCACACACACACATACACCACTGTGATGTCATCACCATGATGTCAGTTCATTTGGACAGGAAATAACAGCGACCATTGCCATAGCAACCACTGTGATGCTCAGCCAGTCTGTTCATCACAACAGCTCATTGCAAAGGCAATGGCACAATCAGCCAATCAGAGGTCAGGGCTCATGCACAGCGTCCTTGACTGACCAATCAGAGCAGAGGGCTAGTGCCATATTGTTCTTCACATTAGCATCAACATGAAGATCTTTTTTTGGGATGAAACGCTGCAGGTGAGATGCTTTCTGTTCTGGACTAGGATTTTATGGCATCTTTCACTGATGATTTTCATCTGATTTATTTATTGATTGAAAATATGATCATTAACAGATTTCTTTTTTAAAAGAGTTTGGAGAAACGATAGAGGTTTCTGACATGGCTGAAAACTAGAAAATAGACAAGGCAACAAAGATTTAGGTGGAACTATATTTAGTTATAAAGAAGGTGGACTGCTTCCACTGGTTTTACTTCAGCAGAAGATTTTCAAGCATCTTGGTGTCTTGTTCCTGAGTGATGGTAGGATGGAGCAGGAGATTGATAGGTTCCATCCTACCAGGGTCTACCAGGCCTTATGAAGGTGTGGTTTTAGTTTATCATGGTGAAAAAGAGCTGAACCAATAAACAAACTCTGAATTTTCCTGTCAGTCCATGTTCTAATTCTCACCTATGGCCATAAAATATGAATCATTACTAAAAGAAGACGATCCTGGACCCAAGTATCTGAAATGAGCTTCCTCCATCTGGCGGATGGGATTGTCCTTAGAGAGAAGGTGAGGTGGTTCTGACATCTGATCAAAATGCTTCTTGGGTGCCTCCCCATAAAGTGTTCCTGGAAAGAACCTGGTGCAGAACCAGACCACACTGCAGGGACTATATCCCTTCGGGCCTGGAAACGTATTGGGATTCCATTGAGCGAGCTGGAGAAGCACAATAATAGCATGGTCAATGAATCAGCATTTTGGTTACTTTGGCAGTGTGGGCCAGTACCAAGTCCTGCTGGAAAATGAAACCAGCATCTCCACAAAGCTTGTCAGCAGAAGGAAGGATGAAGTGCTCTAAAATGTCCTGGTAGATGGCTGCATTGACTGTGAGCAAACGCCAGCAGATGACATGCCACCCAAATTCAATTCAATTCAAATTCAAAAATACTTTATTAATCCCAAAGGGAAATTAAATGTTGTTGTAGCTCATATTATGAAGGTTTCTTCTAAGAGCCGTTGTAGATGCTGATGGCTGTGGGCAGGAAGGATCTCCTGTAGAGGTCCGTCTTACAGCAGATCTGAAGAAGCCTCTGACTGAAGACACTATCTATCCTTAGTAAATGGATATGTACCACAAGCTTTTAAGGTAGCTGTAATTAAACCTTTACTTAAGTAACCTTTGCTTCAATCTTCCATTCTTGTCTAAAATTCTTGAGAAAATAGTTGCTAATCAAATGTGTGAACATTTATACAGCAATGACCTGTTTGAAGAGTTTCAGTCAGGATTCAGAGCTCATCATAGCACTGAAACAGATCTGCTGAAAGTCACTAATGATATTCTTATGGCCTCAGATAATGGACTTGTGTCTGTTCTGGTTCTGTTAGATCTCAGTGCTGCATTTGATCCAGTCGACCATAATATTCTATTAGAAAGGCTGGAATATGCTGTAGGGATCAGGGGAACAGCGCTAGGCTGGTTTAAATCTTATCTGTCTGACAGATTCCAGTTTGTTCAGGTAAATGATAAATCATCTTTAAACTCCAGGGTTAATTGTGGAGTACCACAGGGTTCAGTACTTGGTCCAATTCTCTTTACTATATACAGGCGTTGGACAATGAAACTGAAACACCTGGTTTTAGACCACAATAATTTATTAGTATGGTGTAGGGCCTACTTTTGCAGCCAATACAGCGTTAATTCGTCTTGGGAATGACATATACAAGTCCTGCACAGTGGTCAGAGGGACTTTAAGCCATTCTTCTTGCAGGATAGTGGCCAGGTCACTACGTGATACTGGTGGAGGAAAACGTTTCCTGACTCGCTCCTCCAAAACACCCCAAAGTGGCTCAATAATATTTAGATCTGGTGACTGTGCAGGCCATGGGAGATGTTCAACTTCACTTTCATGTTCATCAAACCAATCTTTCACCAGTCTTGCTGTGTGTATTGGTGCATTGTCATCCTGATACACGGCACCACCTTCAGGATACAATGTTTGAACCATTGGATGCACATGGTCCTCAAGAATGGTTCGGTAGTCCTTGGCAGTGACGCGCCCATCTAGCACAAGTATTGGGCCAAGGGAATGCCATGATATGGCAGCCCAAACCATCACTGATCCACCCCCATGCTTCACTCTGGGCATGCAACAGTCTAGGTGGTACGCTTCTTTGGGGCTTCTCCACACCGTAACTCTCCCGGATGTGGGGAAAACAGTAAAGGTGGACTCATTAGAGAACAATACATGTTTCACATTGTCCACAGCCCAAGATTTGCGCTCCTTGCACCATTGAAACCGACATTTGACATTGGCATGAGTGACCAAACATTTGGCTATAGCAGCCCGACCGTGTATATTGACCCTGTGGAGCTCCCGACGGACAGTTCTGGTGGAAACAGGAGAGTTGAGGTGCACATTTAATTCTGCCGTGATTTGGGCAGCCGTGGTTTTATGTTTTTTGGATACAATTCGGGTTAGCACCCGAACATCCCTTTCAGACAGCTTCCTCTTGCGTCCACAGTTAATCCTGTTGGATGTGGTTCGTCCTTCTTGGTGGTATGCTGACATTACCCTGGATACCGTGGCTCTTGATACATCACAAAGACTTGCTGTCTTGGTCACAGATGCGCCAGCAAGACGTGCACCAACAGTGTGTCCTCTTTTGAACTCTGGTATGTCACCCATAATGTTGTGTGCATTTCAATATTTTGATCAAAACTGTGCTCTTACCCTGCTAATTGAACCTTCACACTCTGCTCTTACTGGTGCAATGTGCAATCAATGAAGACTGGCTACCAGGCTGGTCCAATTTAGCCATGAAACCTCCCACACTAAAATGACAGGTGTTTCAGTTTCATTGTCCAACCCCTGTATGTGCTTCCAATAGGTCAAATTATCAGGCAGCATAGGATAAATTTTCACTGTTACGCTGATGATACTCAGCTTTACTTATCCATAAATCCTGATGAGCCCAACCAGTTAGATAGACTACAAGCATGTCTTGAAGATATAAAAACTTGGATGACTTTAAATTTTTTGCTTCTAAATTCAGACAAGACAGAAATTGTCGTCTTTGGACCGGAGTCTTTAAAAAAGAAACTGCTTAGTCAATCACTTAACCTGGATGGCATTAAACTGACGTCTCATAATAAAATAAAAAACCTTGGTGTTAACTTTGACTAGGACATGTCATTTAAATCCCATATTAAACAGGTTTCTAGGATTTCCTTCTTTCACCTCCAGAACATTGCCAAAATTAGAAATATCCTGTCCAGGAGTGACGCTGAAAAACTAGTCCATGCATTTGTTACTTCAAGGCTGGACTATTGTAATTCTTTACTATCAGGATGTCCACAAAATGCAGTTAAAAACCTTCAGCTGATTCAAAATGCTGCAGCAAGAGTTCTGATGAAAATTAAAAAGAGAGATCATATTTCTCCTATTTTAGCTTCCCTTCATTGGCTCCCTATTAAATCCAGAATAAAATTTAAAATTCTCCTCCTCACATATAAAGCCCTTAATGATCTAGCTCCATCATACATCAGAGATCTGATTGGTCCATATGTTCCTAACAGAGCACTTTGTTCTCAGACTGCAGGTTTACTGGTGGTTCCTAGAGTCTCTAGAAGTAGAATGGGAGGCAGATCCTTTAGTTATCAGGCTCCTCTCCTGTGGAACCAGCTCCCAGTTTTAGTCCGTGAGGCAGACACCCTGTCTACTTTAAAAGGGTACCAATTATACAAAATTCCCTTTTTGATCATTTTTATTCTTCCATTTCAGTCTTTAACGCTTCTACAAACAGACCAAACGCAAAACAAACTCCATTCAGATGTTTTTTGGCTATAAATGAATGCTTTATTGTTTCTAGAAAACGCACGCTTTCAAATGCTGTGTAATTGTGACGTCACAAATACCATGGTACCTAGCAACGAGTCCTGCCCCTGACTAGCAACTGAAGCGGAGCTCCGCCCACTTCACTTCCAGTAGAAGATTACATCTCGCCAGCTGGTTTTACGATACAGGTGCTTTACAATGGCTACACTCAAAGGCAAATGTGCTGTTGTTGACTGCAAAGACCCACATGTGTTCATGCACATTCTCCCGCTGTTGTATAACAGAGATTCGTGGCTTCATTATATTTTTGAGGGCGTGACAGAAATTTATATCGGACATTTTGTATGTTACAAGAACAGTGGCAACACTAATTGAGATGGTAATTCATTAACATTTGTATTTATGAACATGAAATTCTAAAGCTATCATTCACAAACTGCTTGCTGCATTCTTGATGGTTGTTCAGGAGGCTCCACTTCTTCTGCCTCTGGGTCTGACTCAGGGTCATAGATGTTTGGCTGTACTGTTGTACATCTGCTGGCAGCCATTTTCATGTGTAGAAAGTGCTGGCCAAATACAGCTAATTTGGATAAAATGACAGAGCCCTAAAACAGCTCATTCTGAAAGGAGCTCAAAAAAGGGGGAACTGAGGAGAGTAATCTCATTATCTGAGAATGATTTGGTGCAAAAAATGGAATAAACATGTAAAGCCCATAGACCTATCCCAAATGTTTAAAAGGAAGTATAATAGGTCACTTTTAAGATTAGGCTTAAAACTTTCCTTTCTGATAAAGCTTATAGTTAGAGTGGCTGAGGTTATCCTGAGCTACATATATATATATATATATATATATATATATATATATATATATCTACTACTGGTCAAACGTTTTAAAACGCCTCTTTCATTTAATGTTTTTCTTTATGTTTATGGCTATTTCCATTGTAGGTAGATTCTCATTGAAAGCATCAAAACAGTGAATGAACGCGTATAGAATTATGTAGCAAACCAAAAATTATAAAAGAACTTTAAATATGTTATATTTTAGATTCCTTAAAGTAATGACTGAAATATTAACCTTTGACCTTCTCTCAGTGAACCTCTGAGAAGTTCTTTCAGACTCTCTGGAAAACATTCCAGGTGACGCTCATGGAGAGAACGCCAAGAGAGGAAAGCAGTCGTCAGATCAAATGGAGGCTATTTTGTAATAATCTAAAATATAAAAATGTGTAAGTTATTTCACTCTTTCTGTTTACTACGTAATTTCATGTGTTTGTTGTCTCTGGTGAGAATCTACAATGTAAATAGTCATGAAAATAAAGAGACCCATTAAGTGAGAAAGGCGTTCTAAAACCTTTGATTGGTAGTGTAGTGTATAAATGTACATGATATATATATATATATATATACATATATATGTGTGTGTGTGTGTGTGTGTGTGTGTGTGTGAATGATGATGATGAAGTGAAGCGGTGATTCTCTGGCACCAGTGATTGATATCTACATTGTCTAGCTTCTCTACCGCAGAGCCACATGGTGCCCCCAACACACACGTCTGAACAGAGGTGGGTCTGAAACAAGCAGAGCCAATCAGGATGCAGCAATCCTAAAAAAAAAGCTGAGAGAAGCATAAGCTGCAACCAATCACAGAGCAGCAGCACTACAGCACTGCAACCAATCACAGAGCAGCAGCATCCAGACTACTGCACGGTACACTGTGTCTAAAAGTCAGCAGTATTTGACACTGTTCAGCAGAACTCAGAGTTGCAGAGGTTAAAACTACCTGAGTGTGCACGACCGTTGGCTTTGGGCGACACGGTGATGGCAGGAGAGCCAATAAGAGAAGAGGAGGCTGTGGTCCTGGAAGCTAAAGACCAATCAGAAATGGGTAAAGAACATTTTAACACTGAAGCGACCAATCACTACTCCCCTACCAGTGGAACCAGGTTAGAAAAACTGAAATGAGCAGAGCTGGACTTCAACCTCATACGGAACGTTTGAAGTTTATACCAGTGGTCCCCAACCTTAGTATTCAGGGCCCACCATCCTCCATGTTTCAGATGTTTGCCTGTGGCCTCACACCTGGTTTATAAATGTGTCATTAGCAGCTGTCTGCAGAACTGTATCACAAGCTGAGGAAGGACTGCAAGCATTTCAATGAGGTGTGCTGGAGCAGGGACACATCTGAAGCTTGCAGGAGGAGCGCCCTGAGCAGTGGGCTTAGGAACCACTGCCTGTGCCAGAACCGGTGCAGTACCCGGACTGTTACTACAGGGGTCCATAGTCCTTATGCAGCCTGAGCTAGAGTAACAATTACTAATCCTGACACTAAAATATGGATCAGAACTAAAATCAGAAGAACAGAACTAATACTGCTTGGACATTACAAAAACTAGTGATCCTACTGGGAGTTCCACTGTGACAGTACCTCCGTCCAGGCTACGGCTCAGCATGTTCCTCTTGCTGATGCATCGTGGGAAGTTGGGAGCAGGTCTGGATATCTGAGCGCTGGCTCTGCGGCTCTGAATCTGAGTCCGACCGCTGTAGCGAAACTTTGAACCCAGAGACAGAAACTTCTTTGGCAGTTCTTCAGGAGACAACAGCCTGTAAGACATATGGCTGTGAAATGTCTCTTGCTCACATTGGTGGAGATGTTTGGAAACCAGACAGTTACTGACCTGAAGAAGGAGTGATGTTCCACACAGACCTTCCACAGCCTCTTGGCTGCTCTGTGGTTCAGCAGTTTAAAACCTATGATGGACTCAAACTGGAGACAAACACAGACAGAAGTTAACGAACACCCAGCAGGCAACGTTTCCTAACAACTACTAACAAGTTAACTACATGTTAACAACTCACTAGCAGTATATTGATGAACACAATGCACTTTAATGCATCAGATAACAACTCATTACTTGTTTGCAACACAAAAAGGGCTTGTGAAAACTTTATTAGCAAGTTATGGACAACTCGTTAACACCCTGTTCACAACTTGTTAACAACTAATCAACAGCTCGTTAACATCTTACTAAAACGTGACTGCCCTTTTTGACTGTGGGATTTTCACTGAGAAATAAAACTAAAGTAACTTTTTGGGGTCAGTAAAGGGTCTGTATATTCTTTCAACATCCTTTAAACAACATTTACCCCATTTTGACTGTGTTCTTTCTCTCTCTCTGTGGGAATTCTTACCTCTCCAGGTCGGATTTTGATGTAAAAGTTGTTCCGTTTGTAGGAAATCTTCAGGATCTTTGGCCACGAGAACCTGTTGATTCTCAGTCTATCTCTGTACACCAGGAGCCCACTGTTGCACACGCCCAGCATGATAGCCATGCCCTCAGAGTCCTGCAAACACACATGCATGTCATGTGTTCAGGAATTATCAACATTAAGTAGATCCATTAAAACCAGCACATCCACTTTAGTAAGTATTTTAGATGCAGCTGCGCGGAGAAGGGACACCTAGTGGATTATGGAGGGAAAACTTAGAGACATCTGGGGAAAACTGGGTGACAACAGGGGAACACCTGAGCTCACAAACAATTGCCAGAGAAGCCAACAGGAACCGGGCACAGGTGAGTTCTAGATGAGACTGGGCCAAGGGATTGGGTTCCATCTGTTTATGAACTACTGGACAAGTTCAGGATGCAGAGCAGAATGGGATTCTGGATAATGTCAGAACAGCATCAACAACGGGAATGATTTTTACCAGGATCACACAGAGGAAACAGTTTACCTCTGACTTAGCAGATAAGCAGGCAAAGCGGCTTCCTGCCATCTAGTTCATGCAGACAGACAGGCACAGAGACACTCAAAAAGAGAGAGAGAGAGACAGACAGAAAGAAGGACTTGTCTGAATGTAGAACATCAAACAGGAACACCAACAGCATGAAAACTGAAGGTTTCCCAACAGGTTCTCCTAAAGGAGGAATAGACCCTGGTTGGACACGAAAGGGAAGCGACTAAAGGCTTAGTGAGGAACCAACCAGAATCTGAGGTTGCTGGTTAGATCCAGAAAGCGAACGATCCAGAATGTTTCCCTGCAAATAGGTCTGGTAAGAGAAAGTAAGGAAAGGTAAGGAATATCTGCTAGATGTTGGGAATCATGTCTGTTTTGTTGCAGGGTTCAATTAGAAGAAGCAAGGCACTATCAATGTATTAATGTGTGCCCATTTGTAAGTGTGGCTGTGTTAATGTGGCTCTAGTGTAAAGAGCTTTGAGTGTTCTGTAGGACTGGAAAAGCTCTAGATTTGTTCAGTCCATTAACCATTTAGATCAGGGAAAGGTCTCCTCAGGATTAATCGATAAAATGCCTCAGAGTTTGGATTCTTGCTGTTCTTGGGATCAGGGTATACTCTGGATCAAACAGATGCTTTGAGGGACGAAGCTATGAAAGACAACATGTCACTGTGGTGTAAGGTTTGATCTATGGCCAAGCTGACTGCTGTGATGGGAATAGTCAGTGGTCAGAGTGGTGAGGCCTTTGGATTTATGGTACCGTTGATTTGGACCTGATCGGACTGTCTCAGGGTTTATAATGAACTGAAGCGACATGATGGAAAAATCATTTGTTTCCCCTGCAACACAGACGGATGTTATTGATGGACCAGGAAGTGTGTTGCTGCTGATTTATTGGATGGTCTGGAGCTGAAAGCAGAACAGCGGTGATGGTAAAACAAACCATCTGATCCAGTTAATTGCAATGTTCTGTAATTCCCATCTGAGTTCAGGTTTTAAAAGCAAGAGGACAGTTCAGAGCTGTAGTCATGTAGTCTGCAGTCCAACAGAACCATCAGACCAGAAGTATTGCTGCATCGGACCCCCAAAAATTCATTAAAACATTTCGGGTCAAACAAATGAGGCACAAGCTGAGTTCAGACAGAACAAGGAGAGTGATCCAACATGTTGACCCAAACTGCAGACAGCCTGAGAGGTTCTAGAGCACAGAAACCTAAACCCATTGAAGTCAGTCCTGACCAGTGGACGTCTGGGCTAAAACAGGAGAGTTAAACATTAACCATGGTCTCTGATTGGAAGAGCTAAGCAGCATCTTTACCTTTGCATGATGCAGGTCCACTCCATACATGGAGAGCTTCTTTACATTTTCCAGGAAGTGCATCTCGGCTTCAACTGGACTTATTCCTCTGAACACACAGAGACAGATGTTAAAACTCTGGGACCTCAACCTGAACCCAGGAAACATCAAGGTGAACACAATGATCCAACAACCTGAGGGTTCTGTGCAGCTCCATGATCTTCGCCTCCATCTCTTTGGTTTGGTTTGGAGCAAAACACAACTCACTGACATAGTCTGGACCGCATTCATCTGGAAAACAGATGGACAAGGGTCATGGAAAATCCAGGGCCCAGCAAAGACTGAACTTCTCTGGCCTCTGAGGGTCCATCAGAGGTCAGAGAGGGTCTGGCAGGGAGCTTGTTGTGTTTTCCAGCTTATTTGTAAAACCAATCTCAATGTTTATGTGCTTCAGTGATTGCTATGACGCCTCCTGACCAGAGGCGCCGCTGTGTGACAGTGTAGGAAGAAGAAAGGAAAAAGAAGAATGGTAAGAGAGACATGTGATTGTCTCCAGTGTCACCAGTGCAAACACAACGGAGTTCAGGGTCTGGAAGCGAGTTCAGTAAGATTTGAAGGTATTTTAAGTTCAGGTGAGTTTTAAGATTTCTTGAATATTTTCCATACCGGGATCGTAGTCGCCAAGCTCCGACTGAACTGTGTAGGAACCAAGGATGGTGTGAGTTGAAAAAGAACAAGGAAGACGTCCGGAAACAATATCCTGTCTGAGCTGCAAACACAGGAAATACCTGCCAAGAGACAGACATCACCTTGTTCACCAAGTGAAATATGAAGATATGCTAAGATATGAACAACAGGTGGGACTATACCTGGTTATGTCCTCAGACAACTGGACCGGGTTAGGAGGGTAAAACTTTACATTAAAGGCGAAGCTCCAGGGAACACCTGAGAAATGAAGAACAGAATAAGTTCACACAGAAAGGTACGCTGAACTCACCAACAAAATCAGCCAGTCAGCATTAAACTAACCTCTGACCTGCTTCTTGATCTCCTTGGCCGGATCCAACCAGTTCTGAAACAAGACCGAGGTCAGACAGAGAGACGGGTGGACAGAAAGGTCCTTCATTAACTAGGATCTCATGGGAATTCATGAAATTAACTTGGGCAGAATGGAGTAAATATTTCTGTACATGAACTGAATGTTTTTTGTGCCTTGAGACAACATTTATTGTGAATTGGTGAGCTGGACCGAGGCAGAGAAACAGGTACCTTGTTGTTGTCTGCATCTCTGAAGGACAGTCCGAAGTAGTCTTTCTCCAGCAGGTTGAGGTGTTCACAAACCTTCTCAAACAGGTATAGACCCCGAGCTCGTTTCTGCACAGAACCACAGAGAACCAACCACACCTACTGTCTGGTTGCAATGATTCCTTTGGTTCTGATGTTCCTGCTGGCCTAACTGATGTTGGTGACTATACTGAACATCTGCTGTCTCATTATCAGCACCACACAGGACAATATGTCTCCTGTCTTGTTTGTTCATCAGACGTCCAATGTCCCTCAGCTCCACCTGTCCCCACCCCCTTACTGTCTCCCATCTCACCTCCACAATGCAGGTAAACAGCGTCCCATCCAGCAACGTCACCCTGGTCTGCATGGTCCTGAAGCTCAGCACGTTTCTGGCCGGAGAGCGAGCGATGTGACTGTTCGATGACAGGTGACTGCTCGAGTCCTCAGCCAATGAGCTCTGAGCTAGGCTATGGGATGCTCCCCCCTCCCTTCCCTGAGGAACCAGGAAGTGATGTCACAGTTCATAACAGCCCTGAGGTCTAAGGTCATCAGATGTCTGAGAGTTGTCACCTGTTTTGGTGTTGAGTGGGCGGCAGCTTCAGGTAAAGACTCTGCCTCCAGGGGCTGGGCGTCCCTTGGCTCTGTTGTCATGGTGATTCACCTGCGAGAGAGTGATGTCACAGCTTTATGCCACAGTTACTCCGGGGACCAGTGATGTCACAGCTGGATAGGTTGGAGAAAGTGAAGTTTGTTTGCAGCAGAAACTAAAACTAATTGACTTCAGTTAAAAGGCTCATTTTGGACATTAACTAAGTTTGAGACGACCCGGATCAGCTGGCATCCAAACCCAAACCGAACCTCCACACAGGGTAAAATCTACTTCACTGATGTCATCACTCGTAGTGCCATGGTCACCAGCTGTTGACCCCATCCAGCTGTCAGGTGAACAGTTACCACGGCAACGGCAGAGAGAGGGATTATAGACAGAGACAATCTGATGTAATCTGATTTGGTGGAGGATGATGAAGAGATTCTGTGAGGAAGGTTCTGGAATGAAAGCCAGCGAAGCTCTGAAAGGAAAACAGCATCTGGTGTTTGATTTTCACAAACTGGACCTACATTATTCAAAGTACATTAGAGTTTGGACAGAACCAGAACCCCGAGTTCAGAACTGAGAGTTGTCAGAACGGACTGCGGGCCCGTTCAATGGAACACACTCAAAAATCTGTTCAGGAACCACAAGCAGAACAGATTTTTATGAGTTATGCTGGAGTAGATTCTGCACATGATCCAAAGTTCTGGACAGTTCAGGAACCTCCTGAGCCAACTAAGGGCTAACATGTTAATATTATCTGCTGGGCTTTAACGCAAACATGTCATGTATGTCTCCTTTCTCTGGGTTAGAAGATCTCACATAGATCAGTAACAGAAGGAGCACATCACACAGAAACACCGGAGCAAGAGGTTAGGACAGAATGAATGAGCGGCGTCCCTCAGGGGTGAATTCTTGGTTCCTAAATGTATTCAGTGATCTTTTCTTTAGTGCAAACAAACTTGAGTGAGGGAAGAAATCCAATCTTAAATTTATTTAAAAGTGATCTAAAAGAGAAAAACAAACTATTTTAAGAACTCCAATTATGCAGCTCCTTTAAATAATATGTTCAGGTTTTATAAATGATGATTTGGTTTGTAACAGTTGGACTGCTGCATGTTCCAAATATCTGAACAGAACCTCTTTTCTCCGTTCATTAATCCGTGTTTGAGGTTCATATCAACAGCTGGTTCATCCACTCATCTGTGGACATGAACTCCGTTTTCCTTTTAGTTTGAAGGATTTATTGGATCGGTTCTTTTTCCCAGGATGGGATAACGATACAACATGAAGCTCCAACGATATTTAAAAACAGGATGTCCTCATTTACGCCAAATTTTCGCTGAAGGTTCCAAATTAAACATACTGGCTCAAGTATCATGTTTGTTCATTCAGTCTTACAACAGTAACTGGACCTGGAGAACAGGAACCTTCAAGTTCTGCAACCCAGCCATAAAATGTTTCTCTGATAGTGTCTCTTTTCTCCCTCAGAACTTCCTCTCTGGTGTTCTCTCTCTGAACATTTCTCTCGGTTTCACCTCAGAACATCTCTCTCTCTCATTCTCTCAGAATTGTTTCTCCTGGAACATTTCTCCCTGACCTTCTGCAGCTTCCTTTCCTGAAATAATAAAATAAATCAATAAATCAAGTGTTATCCCCTCAGATCATCTTCTCTCTGCTTCTCTCTGAAGCGAGGCAGCAGGAAACTCCCATCATCATCATCATCATCATCACCAGCAGCAGCAGGAACTGCTTTGTTCAAGTGGACCTGATGAAGATGAGGATGCTCTTCATCAGCCAAATCAGCTGACTCATCACCTGGGCTTCGAGCCGCAGCAGAAACACACGCAGACCTAATAAAATCTGATCTAAGTCGCTGATTAAAACCTGATCATCCTCAGATCAGATCACTGCTCCTGCTGCTCGGGAGTGTCCCGGGTGCGCGCGTGTGAGGTCCTGCAGCAGGACACGGACACGCGCAGTGAGCTGCAGCGGGGTCGGAACCATGCAGCAGCTGCAGGTTCTGTCTAAGATGAACGACCGGAGTCTGATCGGCTTTTCTGGCTTGGATCCATCACACCTGCTCATACATCAAAGCAGAGGTTTACCTGTCCTCGTGCAGGACGCTCGCCCTCTTTCCGCCCGGTCACCGACGACTTCTGCCTTCTACGTCATCACCTACTAAGACCGGCTGTGACGTCATGACGCACGCCGAACACTTGCATGTACGGCTCAAAAGCTTCTAATATTGTGAGAAATGTCAGTAATTGTTGTCACTGATGTCAGAAAGTGAAACTCATTCTATAGATTTATTCCACAAAGAGTGAAATATTTCAAGCCTTTATTTCCTGATGATTCTGGCTGACAGAATAAAAATCCAAATTCAGCGTCTCAGAAAATTTAAATTAATTGAAGAAGTTCAATATTTTAAACACATGATGTTCCACCTTAATCAGCCAATTACTTCCAAACACCTGCAAAGGTTTCCTGAGCCTCCAGAAGGTCTCTGGAGTCTGGGTCGGTTGGAGACACAATCATGGGGAGGACTGCTGACTGGACAGATCTCCTGAAGACAAACATGAAAGGGAACCACAAAAGAAAATTGCAAAAAAAGCTGGTTGTTCACAGAGAGCTGTGTCCAAGCATATTCATAGAAAGTTGAGTGGAAGGAAAAGCGTGGTAGGAAAAGGTGCACCAACAACAGGGTTCACCCAGGGGGAGCTTCACCAGGCGTTAACTGAGCCTGAATGCATCAAGATCCACTAGGCACAGACAAATTCTACCCATGAGCTACGAGCGTCTAATCTTAGCTGCAGAGAACCAGAACTGGACTGGTTGTCAGTGGTCCAAAGTCCTCTTTTTCAGGTTGAAGTAAATTCTACATTTCATTTGGACATCAAGGTCCCAGAGTCTGGAGGAACAGTGGAGAGGCCCAGAATCCAAGCTGCTGGTGTGAAGTTTCTACAGTCAATGATGATCATCTGGACCCATGTTATCTGCTGGTGTTGGTCCATTGTGTTTTATCAGGTCGAATGTCAGAGCAGACATCTACCTGAACATTTTAGAGCACTTCATGCTGTCTTCTGCTGATAAACTTCATGGAGATGCTGATTTCATTTTCCAGCAGGACTTGATACCGGCCCACACTGCCAAAGGTACCAAAAGCTGGTCCGATGACCATGGTGTTACTGGGCTTGATTGGCCTCATCAGAACCCCATAGAGAACCAGACCCAACCCGGCAGATGACCTGAAGGTCGCTATTAAAGGAACCTGGGCTTCCAGAACACCTCAGCGGAACCACATGCTGATTTCGTCCATGCCACGCCACACTGACGCAGGAATTCGTGGAAAAGGAGCCCAGACCAGGTACTGAGTGCATAGAACTGAACATATTATTCAGAAACCTGACATTTCTGTTAAAGATCTCCCCTTTTTGTGATCTGAGGTAACACTCTTATTTTCTGAGACACAAAATTTTGTCATAATTATCAAAATTACAAGAAAGAAAGGATTGAAATATTTCACTCTGTGTGATGGATCTATATAATAAACGAGGGACAAAGACTAGAGAACTTTTTAGTGATATTCTAATCTTATGAGACGTACAGTACAGAGCAAAAGTTTGGACACATCTTCTCATTCAAAGAGTTTTCTTTATTTTCATGACTATGAATATTGTAGCTTCACACTGAAGGCATCAAAACTATGAATTAACACATGTGGAATTATATACTGAACAAAAAAGTGTGAAACAACTGAAAATATGTCTTATATTCCAGGTTCTTCAAAGTAGCCACCTTTTGCTTTGATTACTGCTCCACACACTCTTGGTATTCTGTTGATGAGCTTCAAGAGGTCGTCACCTGAAATGGTTTTCCAACAGTCTTAAAGGAGTTCCCAGAGATGCTTAGCTCTTGTTGGCCCTTTTACCTTCACTCTGCGGTCCAGCTCACCCCAAATCATCTCGATTGGGTTCAAGTCCGGTGACTGTGGAGGCCAGGTCATCTGGCGCAGCACCCCATCACTCTCCTTCTTGGTCAAATAGTCCTTACACAACCTGGAGGTGTGTTTGGGGTCATTGAACTCCTTCAAGACTGTTGGAAAACCATTTCAGGTGACGACCTCTTGAAGCTCATCAACAGAATACCAAGAGTGTGTGGAGCAGTAATCAAAGCAAAAGGTGGCTACTTTGAAGAACCTAGAATATAAGACATATTTTCAGTTGTTTCACACTTTTTTCTTCAGTATATAATTCCACATGTGTTAATTTATAGTTTTGATGCCTTCAGTGTGAAGCTACAATATTCATAGTCTTGAAAATAAAGAAAACTCTTTGAATGAGAAGGTGTCCAAACTTCTGGTCTGTACTGTACCTATAGATGGACTAACCAAGAATGAATAAAGAAGTAAAGTAATGAGCTCAGAAACTTGAAGAACCAAAGATCCAACCTTCACAGAGGACACGTCAAAATAACCATAAAATACTTTGATCAGATTGTTATTGACTGATGACCAGATTCTTGTTGTCATCAGATTTATGTTAATTATTTTAAATCACATTTATTTGTTTACTCAGAATCACTTCAAATTAAAATGACATCTCAACAAGCCTTATATGAGATCATGTAAATGGTAAGTGGGCTGCACTTGTATAGCGCTTTATTGAGTCTGAGGACCCCAAAGAGCTTTACACTACAATCGTTCATCCACCCATTCATACACTGACGGTGGTGAGCTGCATTGTAGCCACAGCTGCCCTGGCAGACTGACAGAAATGAGGCTGCCATACAATGGGCGCCACCAGGCCCGCTCACCTCCATCAGCAAGCAAGATGGATGAAGTGTCTTGCCCAAGGACACAACGACTGAGACAGACAGAGCGGGGGTTCAAACCAGCAACCCACCAGTTACAGGATGAACCTCTACCACTGTCACCAAAGTCGCCCATTGTGATCTGTGTGTGTGTGTGTGTGTGTGTGTGTGTGTGTGTGTGCTACTCACCAGTGTAAACAGGAAGAGGTCCATTCAAAACAAAAGAAGAAGAGATGAATTAATTGGAGCAGCTGATTAAAAATATACAGATATGAAATACTGATGTCGCAGCTCTTCTTCTGTTGTTTTTGGAGACGTTCACAGGTACAGCCTCGCCTATGAACCACCTGAATGCAGACAATACAGGTCCTTCTCAAAATATTAGCATATTGTGATAAAGTTCATTATTTTCCATAATGTTATGATGAAAATTTAACATTCATATATTTTAGATTCATTGCACACTAACTGAAATATTTCAGGTCTTTTATTGTCTTAATACGGATGATTTTGGCATACAGCTCATGAAAACCCACAATTCCTATCTCACAAAATTAGCATATCATTAAAAGGGTCTCTAAACGAGCTATGAACCTAATCATCTGAATCAACGAGTTAACTCTAAACACCTGCAAAAGATTCCTGAGGCCTTTAAAACTCCCAGCCTGGTTCATCACTCAAAACCCCAATCATGGGTAAGACTGCCGACCTGACTGCTGTCCAGAAGGCCACTATTGACACCCTCAAGCAAGAGGGTAAGACACAGAAAGACATTTCTGAACGAATAGGCTGTTCCCAGAGTGCTGTATCAAGGCACCTCAGTGGGAAGTCTGTGGGAAGGAAAAAGTGTGGCAGAAAACGCTGCACAACGAGAAGAGGTGACCAGGACCCTGAGGAAGATTGTGGAGAAGGGCCGATTCCAGACCTTGGGGGACCTGCGGAAGCAGTGGACTGAGTCTGGAGTAGAAACATCCAGAGCCACCGTGCACAGGCGTGTGCAGGAAATGGGCTACAGGTGCCTCATTCCCCAGGTCAAGCCACTTTTGAACCAGAAACAGCGGCAGAAGCGCCTGACCTGGGCTACAGAGAAGCAGCACTGGACTGTTGCTCAGTGGTCCAAAGTACTTTTTTCAGATGAAAGCTAATTCTGCATGTCATTCGGAAATCAAGGTGCCAGAGTCTGGAGGAAGACTGGGGAGAAGGAAATGCCAAAATGCCAGAAGTCCAGTGTCAAGTACCCACAGTCAGTGATGGTCTGGGGTGCCGTGTCAGCTGCTGGTGTTGGTCCACTGTGTTTTATCAAGGGCAGGGTCAATGCAGCTAGCTATCAGGAGATTTTGGAGCACTTCATGCTTCCATCTGCTGAAAAGCTATATGGAGATGAAGATTTCATTTTTCAGCACGACCTGGCACCTGCTCACAGTGCCAAAACCACTGGTAAATGGTTTACTGACCATGGTATCACTGTGCTCAATTGGCCTGCCAACTCTCCTGACCTGAACCCCATAGAGAATCTGTGGGATATTGTGAAGAGAACGTTGAGAGACTCAAGACCCAACACTCTGGATGAGCTAAAGGCCGCTATCGAAGCATCCTGGGCCTCCATAAGACCTCAGCAGTGCCACAGGCTGATTGCCTCCATGCCGCGCCGCATTGAAGCAGTCATTTCTGCAAAAGGATTCCCGACCAAGTATTGAGTGCATAACTGTACATGATTATTTGAAGGTTGACGTTTTTTGTATTAAAAACACTTTTCTTTTATTGGTCGGATGAAATATGCTAATTTTGTGAGATAGGAATTTTGGGTTTTCATGAGCTGTATGCCAAAATCATCCGTATTAAGACAATAAAAGACCTGAAATATTTCAGTTAGTGTGCAATGAATCTAAAATATATGAATGTTAAATTTTCATCATGACATTATGGAAAATAATGAACTTTATCACAATATGCTAATATTTTGAGAAGGACCTGTACATATCCCATTCAATCAGCAACAATAACATACTGGGAGCACTGGTTGATCTATCAGGCACCATTCATGCACAGCGGAGTTCAACGTGTTTCACAAGAACATGAAGAAACAGAGAAGACGTCTCTGTGAAAGACTCCTGCTCTGCTAATATCTTTAAGACCTGAGGACCTGCATGAGCTGGCAGTAACCAGAACATCTGTCTCTCAACCAGGTCATATCAAACATAACAACACACCATGGTTCACCATAACACTGGAGCAGCTGCTCTCCATCTCCACCTGTAAAAACAGGTGGAGATGGAGACATGACCTTCAAAGGAAGGAGCTGGAGAACCATTTATCTGCCAGCAACCTTCCTCCAGCATAGAAATGTCTGAAAGCAGCTCCACTTTCAATTCAATTCAGTTTATTTATATAGCCCCAATTCACAACATGTCGTCTCAAGGTTCTTCACAACAGTCAGGTTCATACATTCCTATTAATCGTAACCATTGAACAGTTCAGTCAGATTCAGTTATTTATTTAAATTGGATAAAAAGTTTTTCTATCTAAGGAAACCCAGCAGATTACATCCAGTCAGTGACTTGCAGCCTTCACTCCTCCTGGATGAGCATGTAGAGACAGTGGACAGTCACTGGCGTTGACTTTGCAGCAATCCCTCATACTGAGCATGCATGTAGCGACAGTGGAGAGGAAAAACTCCCTTTTAACAAGAGGAAACCTCCAGCAGAACCAGAACCAGGCTCAGTGTGAGCGGCCATCTGCCACGACCGACTGGAGGTTTGAGAGAACAGAGCAGAGACACAAAGAGAACAAAGAAGCACTGATCCAGGAGTACTTTCTATGGGAAGGAAAAGTAAATGTTAATGGATGTAGCTCCTTTAGTCGTTTCAATGGTGATGATGATGAGGAAGTGATGAAGTCATAAGACAAACAGGATCACTGAGAGAAAGTTTGAATCTGGGTCTAAAATGTGGACCACAGTGACGCTGAAAAACTAGTCCATGCATTTGTTACTTCAAGGCTGGACTATTGTAATTCTTTACTATCAGGATGTCCACAAAATGCAGTTAAAAGCCTTCAGCTGATTCAAAATGCTGCAGCAAGAGTTCTGATGAAAATTAAAAAGAGAGATCATATTTCTCCTATTTTAGCTTCCCTTCATTGGCTCCCTGTTAAATCCAGAATAGAATTTAAAATTCTCCTCCTCACATATAAAGCCCTTAATGATCTAGCTCCATCATACATCAGAGATCTGATTGGTCCATATGTTCCTAACAGAGCACTTTGTTCTCAGACTGCAGGTTTACTGGTGGTTCCTAGAGTCTCTAGAAGTAGAATGGGAGGCAGATCCTTTAGTTATCAGGCTCCTCTCCTGTGGAACCAGCTCCCAGTTTTAGTCCGTGAGGCAGACACCCTGTCTACTTTTAAGGCTAGGTTTAAAACTTTCCTTTTTGATAAAGCTTATAGTTAGAGTGGCTTAGTTTATCCTGAGCTATCTTCCTTATTTTTTACCTCCGTCTTCTTCCCTCCCTGTTGGTTGGAGTAAGGTGGAGTCAGGTTTAGCCTAAACCGGCTCAGTTATGGTTGAGGTGCAAACACACCCTCCATTTCTGCTACCTGTATGACCCCTTCTCTTTTCCAATGGTTATAATCAGTCTGACAGAGAGAGGTATCCCAATCCTTGTGGTTTTTAGTATAACAATGACCATCAGTGGGACCCTTTGTGGGGTGCCTTGAGACGACATTGTTGTAAATAAGCGCCGTTTAACTAAATAATCTGAACTGAAACTATCTCTGTAGTTATGCTGCTATAAGCTTAGGCTGCTGGAGGACATAATGACCACTTTCACCCTCTTCGCTACATTCTCATACTACTCGCTAATTTTGCATTATTTGCTGTTATTTCAGTTTTTAACTTTGTTCTCTTTTCTCTTCCTAGAAGCTACACCTGGCCTGACTCTGTGTCTACCTGTGACACCTTTCTGGAGAGGGGCATCATCCAAGCTTCTGCTGGCAACAACTTAATGCTCACCTTCTACAGATGATCCACATGACCCTGTCTTTCAGTGTTTAACCCTTTCTCTCTCCTAGACATGGAAATTGACTGAGCTTTTATTGTAACTAACTCTATGTGCTCTCTTTCAGACTCTAACCTTGAAAACTGGCTCAGAGTTTATCTGTTCTTTCTTTCTAGATGAAACGACTAAAGGAGCTACATCCATTAACATTTACTTTTCCTTCCCATAGAAAGTACTCCTGGATCAGTGCTTCTTTGTTCTCTTTGTGTCTCTGCTCTGTTCTCTCAAACCTCCAGTCGGTCGTGGCAGATGGCCGCTCACACTGAGCCTGGTTCTGGTTCTGCTGGAGGTTTCTTCCTGTTAAAAGGGAGTTTTTCCTCTCCACTGTCGCTACATGCATGCTCAGTATGAGGGATTGCTGCAAAGTCAACACCAGTGACTCTCCACTGTCTCTACATGCTCATCCAGGAAGAGTGAATGCTGCAAGTCACTGACTGGATGCAATCTGCTGGGTTTCCTTAGATAGAAAAACTTTTTATTCAATTTGAATAAATAACTGAATCTGACTGAACTGTTCAATGGTTACGATTAATTGGAATGTATGAACCTGACTGTTGTGAAGAACCTTGAGACGACATGTCGTGAATTGGCGCTATAGAAATAAACTGAATTGAATTGAATCACCACCAACAGGGTACAGTGGATTCGTCCACACACTCTTCACATGTTCTCCAGCCTCACTGTTCCACTCTCAGAGACAAACAGCAGCAACCCAGTTTCATCAGAACCATTAAATCCCCATTTAGAGCAACAGTAAGAACCAGGTTCAGCCCAGTAACAACCAGAGCAAAAATCTGGAAGGACCCGGGTTGAAATCAGAAAAACCAGTAGAGTAAGGAGGATGATGGTGAGGAGGAAGACGAGGCTTGGCAAATGTTAATGAGTGATTTACCTGAAAAGGTGTTCAACAGTCACAGTGATGAAGGTGATGATGATGCTGGTGATGAAGAAGGTCCAGTTCTCCCTGCTGGTTGTCTGTGCAGCTGCTGTTTGTTGGATTACTGGTTTTTACTCAGACACATTAAGCTCCACCCTCACAGATTAACCTTCACCCCCCACCCCCCCGTAAAGCTGTCTGTTACAGGCTGGGGGAGGGGGGCTCACTGCAGGGGATTGTGGGATTTGAAGTGTTTCAAAGTGAGAGCTTATAAAGCTGACAGCTTTAGACAGTGTGGTTCTGGTTATCCGGTTGTCTCTGCAGTTCTGCTGCTGCAGACACACTGGGCCTGGTTTTGATCCTGATGGAGGACACACTGGACTTGGATATGGTTCTTGAGTGAGGTGTTCCTGTTCACTCTTACCTTGTTCGGTAACCGGGACAGAAACCAGTAAAACCAGTAAAAATCAGAGAGACTCTGTGTTGGTGAATAAAATCTTCAACTGAAGACAGTGAACAGGAGGGGGAGACACTGGGCAACTTCTGGACTCCAAGTTCTGGTCCAGTTTAGGTCAGAAAGCAGATCTGAGAAACATATTGATCCAACACCAAAGATGTTTGTCTGACTGATTTTGGATAGATTCTGTTGGATTCTGTATCTTTAGGATCAGAAGTATTCAGAAAAGTCCTGGGAACAAACAGAACTAAAGTTCCAGATGAGGTCCAGTTTTCCCAAATAGGAAGATGGTTTTTATCTAGCTTTTCTCATCAGGGTGGCCCTGCCTTCCACCCAGTGACCACTAGAGTTCTATTGAAGCCCCACCCCCGGAGATGTTCTAGACAAGACACCAGCTCAGATCCTAGTCCAGAACCAGCACAGTCTGTTGAGAGACTGAGTCCACACTGCAACAGTAAAACCTGGAACAAGGTTCTACTGATGCTGTTATTCTGTAAAGATCAGAACCACACACCAGCTCTAATCCAAAGACAATTTGGTTCTTAACAGTTTGTGAAAGTGTACAGAAATGGCCCATTCTCCAGTTTCATCTCATTGACTAGTCCTTCTGTATTCTGATTGGTCCAGATTGCGGTCAGTCAGGGATTGGGCGGGGCTTTTGAAATGGCTGCACAGATCCTATTGGTAGAATGGAACTGATCCCAGGTCAGACTGGGAGAAGGAGTTCAGTGTCCTGCTGCCACGAAGGAGACAGAACAACAAGAGACCAGAAGAGAACACAAAGACAGAGGAGGAGAGGAAGACAGGGAGAGAGAAAGACAGGAGGACAGAGAGAGAGAAAGACAGGAGGACAGAGAGACAGGAAGACAGGGAGAGAAAAAGACAGGAGGACAGAGAGACAGGAAGACAGGGAGAGAGAAAGACAGGAAGACAGGGAGAGAGAAAGACAGGAGGACAGAGAGAGAGAAAGACAGGGAGAGAAAAAGACAGGAAGACAGGGAGAGAGAAAGACAGGAAGACAGGGAGAGAGAAAGACAGGAAGACAGGGAGAGAGAAAGACAGGAAGACAGGGAGAGAGAAAGACAGGAAGACAGGGAGAGAGAAAGACAGGAGGACAGAGAGAGAGAAAGACAGGAGGACAGAGAGACAGGAAGACAGGGAGAGAAAAAGACAGGAGGACAGAGAGACAGGAAGACAGGGAGAGAGAAAGACAGGAAGACAGGGAGAGAGAAAGACAGGAGGACAGAGAGACAGGAAGACAGGGAGAGAAAAAGACAGGAGGACAGAGAGACAGGAAGACAGGGAGAGAGAAAGACAGGAAGACAGGGAGAGAGAAAGACAGGAGGACAGAGAGACAGGAAGACAGGGAGAGAGAAAGACAGGAAGACAGGGAGAGAGAAAGACAGGAGGACAGAGAGACAGGAAGACAGGGAGAGAAAAAGACAGGAGGACAGAGAGACAGGAAGACAGGGAGAGAGAAAGACAGGAGGACAGGGAGACAGGGAGAGAGAAAGACAGGAGGACAGGGAGACAGGGAGAGAGAAAGACAGGAGGACAGGAGAACAGGGAGAGAGAAAGACAGGAGGACAGGAGAACAGGGAGACAGGGAGAGAGAAAGACAGGAGGACAGGGAGACAGGAAGACAGGGAAAGAGAAAGACAGGAGGACATAGAGACAGGAAGACAGGGAAAGAGAAAGACAGGAGGACAGAGAGACAGGGAGAGAGAAAGACAGGAGGACAGGAAGACAGGGAGAGAGAAAGACAGGAGGACAGGAAGACAGGGAGAGAGAAAGACAGGAGGACAAGGAGACAGGAAGACAGGGAAAGAGAAAGACAGGAAGACAGGGAGAGAGAAAGACAGGAGGACAGAGAGACAGGGAGAGAGAAAGACAGGAGGACAGGAAGACAGGGAGAGAGAAAGACAGGAGGACAGGAAGACAGGGAGAGAGAAAGACAGGAGGACAAGGAGACAGGAAGACAGGGAAAGAGAAAGACAGGAAGACAGGGAGAGAGAAAGACAGGAAGACAGGGAGAGAGAAAGACAGGAGGACAGAGAGAGAGAAAAACAGGAGGACAGAGAGACAGGAAGACAGGGAGAGAAAAAGACAGGAGGACAGAGAGACAGGAAGACAGGGAGAGAGAAAGACAGGAAGACAGGGAGAGAGAAAGACAGGAGGACAGAGAGACAGGAAGACAGGGAGAGAAAAAGACAGGAGGACAGAGAGACAGGAAGACAGGGAGAGAGAAAGACAGGAAGACAGGGAGAGAGAAAGACAGGAGGACAGAGAGACAGGAAGACAGGGAGAGAGAAAGACAGGAGGACAGAGAGACAGGAAGACAGGGAGAGAGAAAGACAGGAGGACAAGGAGACAGGAAGACAGGGAAAGAGAAAGACAGGAGGACAGGAGGACAGGAAGACAGGGAGAGAGAAAGACAGGAGGACAAGGAGACAGGAAGACAGGGAAAGAGAAAGACAGGAAGACAGGGAGAGAGAAAGACAGGAAGACAGGGAGAGAGAAAGACAGGAGGACAGAGAGACAGGAAGACAGGGAGAGAAAAAGACAGGAGGACAGAGAGACAGGAAGACAGGGAGAGAGAAAGACAGGAAGACAGGGAGAGAGAAAGACAGGAGGACAGAGAGACAGGAAGACAGGGAGAGAAAAAGACAGGAGGACAGAGAGACAGGAAGACAGGGAGAGAGAAAGACAGGAGGACAGGGAGACAGGGAGAGAGAAAGACAGGAGGACAGGGAGACAGGGAGAGAGAAAGACAGGAGGACAGGAGAACAGGGAGAGAGAAAGACAGGAGGACAGGAGAACAGGGAGACAGGGAGAGAGAAAGACAGGAGGACAGGGAGACAGGAAGACAGGGAAAGAGAAAGACAGGAGGACATAGAGACAGGAAAACAGGGAAAGAGAAAGACAGGAGGACAGAGAGACAGGGAGAGAGAAAGACAGGAGGACAGGAAGACAGGGAGAGAGAAAGACAGGAGGACAGGAAGACAGGGAGAGAGAAAGACAGGAGGACAAGGAGACAGGGAGACAGGGAAAGAGAAAGACAGGAGGACAGGAAGACAGGGAGAGAGAAAGACAGGAGGACAAGGAGACAGGAAGACAGGGAAAGAGAAAGACAGGAAGACAGGGAGAGAGAAAGACAGGAAGACAGGGAGAGAGAAAGACAGGAGGACAGAGAGACAGGAAGACAGGGAGAGAGAAAGACAGGAAGACAGGGAGAGAGAAAGACAGGAGGACAGAGAGACAGGAAGACAGGGAGAGAAAAAGACAGGAGGACAGAGAGACAGGAAGACAGGGAGAGAGAAAGACAGGAGGACAGGGAGACAGGGAGAGAGAAAGACAGGAGGACAGGAGAACAGGGAGAGAGAAAGACAGGAGGACAGGAGAACAGGGAGACAGGGAGAGAGAAAGACAGGAGGACAGGGAGACAGGAAGACAGGGAAAGAGAAAGACAGGAGGACATAGAGACAGGAAGACAGGGAAAGAGAAAGACAGGAGGACAGAGAGACAGGGAGAGAGAAAGACAGGAGGACAGGAAGACAGGGAGAGAGAAAGACAGGAGGACAAGGAGACAGGGAGAGAGAAAGACAGGAGGACAGGAAGACAGGGAGAGAGAAAGACAGGAGGACAGGAGAACAGGGAGAGAGAAAGACAGGAGGACAGGAGAACAGGGAGACAGGGAGAGAGAAAGACAGGAGGACAGGGAGACAGGAAGACAGGGAAGAGAAAGACAGGAGGACATAGAGACAGGAAGACAGGGAAAGAGAAAGACAGGAGGACAGAGAGACAGGGAGAGAGAAAAACAGGAGGACAGGAAGACAGGGAGAGAGAAAGACAGGAGGACAGGAAGACAGGGAGAGAGAAAGACAGGAGGACAGGAAGACAGGGAGAGAGAAAGACAGGAGGACAGGAAGACAGGGAGAGAGAAAGACAGGAGGACAAGGAGACAGGAAGACAGGGAAAGAGAAAAACAGGAGGACAGGAAGACAGGGAGAGAGAAAGGCAGGAGGACATGAAGACAGGGAGAGAGAAAGACAGGAGGACAGGAAGACAGGAGGACAGGAAGACAGGGAGAGAGAAAGACAGGAGGACAAGGAGACAGGAAGACAGGGAAAGAGAAAAACAGGAGGACAGGAAGACAGGGAGAGAGAAAGACAGGAGGACAGGAAGACAGGGAGAGAGAAAGACAGGAGGACAGGAAGACAGGGAGAGAGAAAGACAGTGTTGTGGAATTTTCTTGTCAAAGTGGGTAGAAGTTGACTCATAACAAGAGAAAATCTGGACTTTGTCTTTATAAGTTTTATTCAAAGGCATTTAGCGTTTGAATGACTGACACTGAGGTCAGACAGTGAAACAGAGCTCCGATCAACATTTACACACAGTATTTATACCAGAACATGACAGTGTTATCTCAACTGCAAAGAGTCTGTGTTTTACGACCCAAACCCTTCTTGAGTTCAAAGGTGACAAAGTTATCTAGGAACAGACCTAACTGCCCTTCCTGACATTGTCCTAAAAGATGGGTCTGAACCATTAAACTTCTGATAATGGCTTTTACAGCTTCTTCCTCTAACACAGATGTTCACAGAAGTGAGGTAACCCAAAGGTCATACACTTTGGAACACTTAATAAAATAATTTCCATTACAACAGGAGGGCAGGAAGACAGGGAGACAGGGAGAGAGAAAGACAGGATGACAGGGAGACAAAGACAGGAAAACAAGAGGACAAGGAGACAGGGAGAGAGAAAGACAGGAGGGCAGAAGGAGAGACATGCATAGATGGTGTGTTTTTGTCCTATTGGACAGGGAATGTTTCAGAATACCACATGCAGCTCCTCTGACTGAATAAAGGAGCTCTGACAATTCTCTGCAACATCAAGGACAGAACTGGATCAAGAAACTGGGACCACAGGTCTGATTGTGATTAGATTGCAGTGGGTCCAGGATGCTCTCAGAGCTGGCTGAAGGTCTGCTCTTCGGAGTTCTGCTGCCCTTGAGTTTAACTGCAGGTAAGGTCTTTCTAAATGTTTGGACTTCTATGTCCTCAGCAGAATCTGAAAACTGTGGGCTCAGTAAATATGTCTGTGTTGTCTCAGCTGGTTCTTGGAGTCCAGAAGTAGACCTCTGTACTCAGACCGGGACAAGTCCATCATCATCAGCAGAGATGATGATGGACTTGTCCCGGTCTGAGTACAGAGGTCTAAGATCAGGACCCCATTGATCCACTGCTGGTTGGTTTCATTGGTTCTCCTGAGTCCATGCTGTGCTAACCTGGCCATGTCCAGAATTAATGTGGACTTGTTGAACTGACTGGACTCCCCAGCAGCAGAGGATTCATGTGGATACTTCTGAAGGTTTCTGAAAATAATGGACTGGATCAGAAAAGCTCTACATGGACAAACTTTATCAGTTTATTTGGCAACTATGGCTCAGTAGGAAGAGTAGTTGTTTTGCAATCAGAAGGTTGTGGGTTCAATGCCAGCTTCCTCCTGCCATAGGTCGATGTGCCCCTGGGCAAGGCACTTAACCTTATGTTGTGTATCGGTGTGTGAGTGCAATTGGGTGAATGTGGCTCTAGTGTAAAGCAATTTTGAGTGGTCTATATGACTGGAAAGGCGCCATATACAGGGGTTGGACAATGAAAGTGAAACACCTGTCATTTTAGTGTGGGAGGTTTCATGGCTAAATTGGACCAGCCTGGTAGCCAGTCTTCATTGATTGCACATTGTACCAGTAAGAGCAGAGTGTGAAGGTTCAATTAGCAGGGTAAGAGCACAGTTTTACTCAAAATACTGAAATGCACACAACATTATGGGTGACATACCAGAGTTCAAAAGAGGACAAATTGTTGGTGCAAGTCTTGCTGGCGCATCTGTGACCAAGACAGCAATTCTTTGTGATGTATCAAGAGCCACGGTATCCATGGTAATGTCAGCATACCACCAAGAAGGATGAACCACATCCAACAGGATTAACTGTGGACGCAAGAGGAAGCTGTCTGAAAGGGATGTTCGGGTGCTAACCCAGATTGTATCCAAAAAACATAAAACCACGGCTGCCCAAATCACGGCAGAATTAAATGTGGACCTCAACTCTCCTGTTTCCACCAGAACTGTCCGTCGGGAGCTCCATAGGGTCAATATACAGGTCCTTCTCAAAATATTAGCATATTATGATAAAGTTCATTATTTTCCATAATGTCATGATTAAAATTTAACATTCATATATTTTAGATTCATTGCACACTAACTGAAATATTTCAGGTCTTTTATTGTCTTAATATGGATGATTTTGGCATACAGCTCATGAAAACCCAAAATTCCTATCTCACAAAATTAGCATATTTCATCCGACCAATAAAAGAAAAGTGTTTTTAATACAAAAAACGTCAACCTTCAAATAATCATGTACAGTTATGCACTCAATACTTGGTCGGGAATCCTTTGGCAGAAATGACTGCTTCAATGCGGCGTGGCATGGAGGCAATCAGCCTGTGGCACTGCTGAGGTCTTATGGAGGCCCAGGATGCTTCAATAGCGGCCTTTAGCTCATCCAGAGTGTTGGGTCTTGAGTCTCTCAACGTTCTCTTCACAATATCCCACAGATTCTCTATGGGGTTCAGGTCAGGAGAGTTGGCAGGCCAATTGAGCACAGTGATACCATGGTCAGTAAACCATTTACCAGTGGTTTTGGCACTGTGAGCAGGTGCCAGGTCGTGCTGAAAAATGAAATCTTCATCTCCATAAAGCTTTTCAGCAGATGGAAGCATGAAGTGCTCCAAAATCTCCTGATAGCTAGCTGCATTGACCCTGCCCTTGATAAAACACAGTGGACCAACACCAGCAGCTGACACGGCACCCCAGACCATCACTGACTGTGGATACTTGACACTGGACTTCTGGCATTTTGGCATTTCCTTCTCCCCAGTCTTCCTCCAGACTCTGGCACCTTGATTTCCGAATGACATGCAGAATTTGCTTTCATCTGAAAAAAGTACTTTGGACCACTGAGCAACAGTCCAGTGCTGCTTCTCTGTAGCCCAGGTCAGGCGCTTCTGCCGCTGTTTCTGGTTCAAAAGTGGCTCGACCTGGGGAATGCGGCACCTGTAGCCCATTTCCTGCACACACCTGTGCACGGTGGCTCTGGATGTTTCTACTCCAGACTCAGTCCACTGCTTCCGCAGGTCCCCCAAGGTCTGGAATCAGCCCTTCTCCACAATCTTCCTCAGGGTCCGGTCACCTCTTCTCGTTGTGCATCTTTTTCTGCCACACTTTTTCCTTCCCACAGACTTCCCACTGAGGTGCCTTGATACAGCACTCTGGGAACAGCCTATTCGTTCAGAAATGTCTTTCTGTGTCTTACCCTCTTGCTTGAGGGTGTCAATAGTGGCCTTCTGGACAGCAGTCAGGTCAGCAGTCTTACCCATGATTGGGGTTTTGAGTGATGAACCAGGCTGGGAGTTTTAAAGGCCTCAGGAATCTTTTGCAGGTGTTTAGAGTTAACTCGTTGATTCAGATGATTAGGTTCATAGCTCGTTTAGAGACCCTTTTAATGATATGTTAATTTTGTGAGATAGGAATTTTGGGTTTTCATGAGCTGTATGCCAAAATCATCCGTATTAAGACAATAAAAGACCTGAAATATTTCAGTTAGTGTGCAATGAATCTAAAATATATGAATGTTAAATTTTCATCATGACATTATGGAAAATAATGAACTTTATCACAATATGCTAATATTTTGAGAAGGACCTGTACACGGCCGGGCTGCTATAGCCAAACCTTTGGTCACTCATGCCAATGCCAAACGTTGGTTTCAATGGTGCAAGGAGCGCAAATCTTGGGCTGTGGACAATGTGAAACATGTATTGTTCTCTGATGAGTCCACCTTTACTGTTTTCCCCACATCCAGGAGAGTTACGGTGTGGAGAAGCCCCAAAGAAGCGTACCACCCAGACTGTTGCATGCCCAGAGTGAAGCATGGGGGTGGATCAGTGATGTTTTAGGCTGCCATTTCATGGCATTCCCTTGGCCCAATACTTGTGCTAGATGGGCGCGTCACTCTTGAGGACCATGTGCATCCAATTGTTCAAACATTGTATCCTGAAGGCGGTGCCGTGTATCAGGATGACAATGCACCAATACACACAGCAAGACTGGTGAAAGATTGGTTTGATGAACATGAAAGTGAAGTTGAACATCTCCCATGGCCTGCACAGTCACCAGATCTAAATATTATTGAGCCACTTTGGGGTGTTTTGGAGGAGCGAGTCAGGAAACGTTTTCCTCCACCAGTATCATGTAGTGACCTGGCCACTATCCTGCAAGAAGAATGGCTTAAAATCCCTCTGACCACTGTGCAGGACTTGTACATGTCATTCCCAAGACGAATTGATGCTGTATTGGCTGCAAAAGGAGGTCCTACACCATACTAATAAATTATTGTGGTCTAAAACCTGGTGTTTCACTTTCATTGTCCAACCCCTGTATGTGCAGAGTTTATGCTGTTCAATAATGTCAGAGCTCGTCTCACATCTTTCTATTTTGTCCTAATACCATCACCTTACTGGGCTGGTATTCACAGGACAACCCTTAACAGACCCAAATATTATTTGATAAAATATTAATATTAAATATTAAATTCATATTCATGATTACAACACTGTTGTTTAAGAACCTTTTGAAGTTCAGTCTGAGAGCGACAGATGTTTCTCTCCAGAGACTGATGAGGCAGCAGATACAAGCAGATCTCAGTGTAGGTCCATCCTCGGTTCAAATCAGAACTTCAGATAGTGCGCAGTTCTTTGCTTCGCATGCTTCAGGACTGTCACTAAGACCTGGCAGGACCAACAGCACTTCACCAAGATGAATCCCAACTGAACAGATGTTACAGATGAGGACATGGACAGAGAACCTTGGGAGCCCACTCAGAATCTGGGAATGTGGAGCACCGGAAGGGGAATGCAGGGTTTGTGTTTGAAGTCCTTAGGAATGTTCAAGAAGAAGAAATTTCCTAGATGAATCTTGAGAAACTGGCTCTGAAATCTCTCTACTTCCTTCTTGATCGTCTCCTTCATGGTTTGGCTGTTTCTGATCCTTTATCCTGGAGGATGGTGACAAGATGAAGAGATTCATCAGCTAAGTTTAGGATCCAAATGATTCTGCTGTCGCTTAGTTTAATTCTGAGGGCTGAGGAACCGACTGTGTAGCTGGTGGGTTTTTTCTGTGTCTTCTTCTGAGTCTCCAGTCAGTTGTGGCAGGTGGTGCTCATACTGAACCTGGTTCTGCTGACAACATGATGCTGCCTGCAGAACATCACAGTGACAGAGGACAGCTGTGAAACATGACTTAACTGTGGTTGGTGAAGGAAGAACCAGTCACGGCTCAGTTGGAGGAAATGTGCTTTATTTGATGACATTGTCTATCATCTGGTTTCACTTTGTGTTGTTTCAATGAAGCAACGATCAGTGGAAGACGTTTAAAGCTACAGGTTTGACATTACAGCCAGTTAAAGTTCAGCCAATACTGCCAAGAATCCAATCAGCTTCTACACCAGAACCATGATCACAATCAGGTCCCTAACTTCAGGTACATTTATGTTATAAGAGACAGTTCCAGGCTAAACACTCACAGTAATCATTTCAATGTGACAGGAATCAGTTCAAAATGACAGGAATCAGTTCAATATGACAGGAATCAGTTCAATCTAATGGATAATCAGTTCAATCTGATGGGAATCAGTTCAAACTGACTGGAAACAGTTCTATTTGACAGCAATTAGTTCAAAATGACAGGAATCGGTTCAAACCGTCAACAATCAGTTCAATCTGACAGGAATCAGTTAAAAATGACAGGAATGGGTTAAATATGACAGACATCAGTTCAATATGACTGGAATCAGTTCAATCTCACAGTAATCAGCTGAATATGACAAGAATCAGTCCTAACTGATGGGAATCAGTTAAAAATTACTGGAATCAGTTCAGTCCAACAGTAAATGATTCAATCTGACAAGAATCGGTTCAAGGTGATGGGAATCAGTTCATTCTGACAGGAATCAGTTCGATCTGATGACTTAAAAAATTACAGACCTATATCCAATCTTCCATTCTTATCTAAAATTCTTGAGAAAATAGTTGCTAATCAAATGTGTGAACATTTATACAGCAATGACCTGTTTGAAGAGTTTCAGTCAGGTTTCAGAGCTCATCATAGCACTGAAACAGCTCTGCTGAAAGTCACTAATGATATTCTTATGGCCTCAGATAATGGACTTGTGTCTGTTCTGGTTCTGTTAGATCTCAGTGCTGCATTTGATACAGTCGATCACAATATTATCTTAGAAAGGCTGGAATATGCTGTAGGGATCAGGGGAACAGTGCTAGGCTGGTTTAAATCTTATCTGTCTGACAGATTCCAGTTTGTTCATGTAAATGATAAATCATCTTTAAACTCCAGGGTTAATTGTGGAGTACCACAGGGTTCAGTACTTGGGCCAATTCTCTTTACTATATATATGCTTCCAATAGGTCAAATTATCAGGCAGCATAGGATAAATGTTCACTGTTACGCTGAAGATACTCAGCTTTACTTATCCATAAATCCTGATGAACCCAACCAGTTAGATAGACTACAAGCATGTCTTGAAGATATAAAAACTTGGATGACTTTAAATTTTTTGCTTCTAAATTCAGACAAGACAGAAGTTGTTGTCTTTGGACCGGAGTCTTTAAAAAAGAAACTGCTTAGTCAATCACTTAACCTGGATGGCATTAAATTGACCTCTGATAATAAACTAAAAACCCTTGGTGTTATTTTTGACTAGGACATGTCATTTAAATCCCATATTAAACAGGTTTCTAGGATTTCCTTCTTTCACCTCCAGAACATTGCCAAAATTAGAAATATCCTGTCCAGGAGTGACGCTGAAAAACTAGTCCATGCATTTGTTACTTCAAGGCTGGACTATTGTAATTCTTTACTATCAGGATGTCCACAAAATGCAGTTAAAAGCCTTCAGCTGATTCAAAATGCTGCAGCAAGAGTTCTGATGAAAATTAAAAAGAGAGATCATATTTCTCCTATTTTAGCTTCCCTTCATTGGCTCCCTGTTAAATCCAGAATATAATTTAAAATTCTCCTCCTCACATATAAAGCCCTTAATGATCTAGCTCCATCATACATCAGAGATCTGATTGGTCCATATGTTCCTAACAGAGCACTTTGTTCTCAGACTGCAGGTTTACTGGTCGTTCCTAGAGTCTCTAGAAGTAGAATGGGAGGCAGATCCTTTAGTTATCAGGCTCCTCTCCTGTGGAACCAGCTCCCAGTTTTAGTCCGTGAGGCAGACACCCTGTCTACTTTTAAGGCTAGGCTTAAAACTTTCCTTTTTGATAAAGCTTATAGTTAGAGTGACTTAGGTTATCCTGAGTTATCTCTGTAGTTATGCTGCTATAGGCTTAGGCAGCTGGAGGACATAATGACCACTTTTACCCTCTTCGCTACATTCTCATACTACTCTCCAGTTTTGCATTATTTGCTGTTATTTCAGCTTTTAACTTTGTTCTCTCTTTTCTCTTCCTAGAAGCTACACCTGGCCTGACTCTGTGTCTACCTGTGACACCTTTCTGGAGAGGGGCATCGTCCAAGCTTCTGCTGGCAACAACTTAATGCTCACCCTCTACAGATGATCCACATGGCCCTGTCTTTCAGTGTTTAACCCTTTCTCTCTCCTAGACATGGCTACTGACTGAGCTTCTACTGTAACTAACTCTATGTTCTCTCTTTCAGACTCTAACCTTGAAAACTGGATCAGAGTTTATCTGTTCTTTCTTTCTAGATGAAACGACTAAAAGGAGCTACATCCATTAACATTTACTTTTCCTTCCTATAGAAAGTACTCCTGGATCAGTGCTTCTTTGTTCTCTTTGTGTCTCTGCTCTGTTCTCTCAAACCTCCAGTCGGTCGTGGCAGATGGCCGCTCACACTGAGCCTGGTTCTGGTTCTGCTGGAGGTTTCTTCCTGTTAAAAGGGAGTTTTTCCTCTCCACTGTCGCTACATGCATGCTCAGTATGAGGGATTGCTGCAAAGTCAACACCAGTGACTGTCCACTGTCTCTACATGCTCATCCAGGAGGAGTGAATGCTGCAAGTCACTGACTGGATGCAATCTGCTGGGTTTCCTTAGATAGAAAAACTTTTTATCCAATTTGAATAAATAACTGAATCTGACTGAACTGTTCAATGGTTACGATTAATTGGAACGTATGAACCTGACTGTTGTGAAGAACCTTGAGACGACATGTTGTGAATTGGGGCTATATAAATAAAACTGAATTGAAACTGAATTGAATTGACAGGAATCAGTTCAGTCTGACAAGAATCAGTTCAATCTGACTGGAAACAGTTCTAACTGACAGTAATTAGTTTGAAGTGAGAGGAATCATTTCAAACAGACAGGAATCAGTTCAGTCTGACAGAAGTCAGAAACTCTGAACTGAATCAGAAACTCACGAGAGTAAGGGGTCTTCTTTCATAGATACATTTTCACAGTTTTAAAGGTTCCTCAACAGGTAGGAAGAGCTTCATAGACTGTTTTTGCAGATGTTACCTCCCAGAACGCTGATGGAGCTTCATTTTAGAGGAGAATGTGAATTCCGAGTTTTTCTTCAGAACCCTTTGAGTTGTGTTGTAATGAAGATGTTTGACGTCATCATCGATCTCTGGTTCAATGACTGATCCTTCGCAATATGTCACATGATCCTCAGTTCAGACTGTGAGGCTTTTTGAACATGCAAAAAAAACGTCATGCTCTCTGTGATTTCCTGCAGGTAGTCAGGAGGGACAGTCTGTCCAGAAATCCTAATCCAACACAGCAGGGATGGCCTTCTCCACCATGAAAGTAGTCCTAGAAAACTCAGCTCTACAAACATTCAGAAGCTGAATCCAACATAAATCCGACATAAATTATCTAAAAGTATGAAAATACTGAAGGTGTTTAAAAGAACATGCACTGCAGTCATCAAAGATGGAGACCTTTCAGGTGTTAGTACAACTAATAGAAGTTAAAGAAATCAGAACACAAACTGAGAGAAGAACTCTTGACATTGTCTGAAATCAGAGAGAAGAATCCACCACAGGATCTTGAAAGGTAAGCTAGAAGGACCTGTGGACACAAGTCACCTCTGATGTCCCTCCAGGTTGGATCTGATCTTAAAGTCAGGATTTTCCGGTAAAGAACCAAACCTACCTTCATGGTTGCCTTCACTGAATGTGTTGGGCTGGTTAAGGCAACAAAGCCATGATTTGAGGTGAGCATCAGAGTGGAGATGCTAAAACACTGAAGGTGAGACAGTTGGGTCAGAACATCCAGTCAGTTGGAGAACCTGGTCGTTGGATATTTTAGTTAGGGTTATATTAATTAGGGTTAGTTTAGTAAGGTAATGTCTGATTAGTTGAGGTCATCTGGGTTAGTTGGATTAGTTTGTGTCAGTTATGGTTACTTAGATGTAAACAAGGACATGATGATGATCTGTGCTCTCCTGAATGGATTGATTAGAGTCAACCTGGGTTAGTTGCATTAATTATGGTTAGTCTGGGTTAGTTAGATTAGTTGGAGTTTGTTGTTTGAGGTTAGAACAGCTGAGTTATCAAATGTTAGTGATATTAGTTGGGGTAATCCAGATTAGGTAGATTAGTCAGGGTTAGTAAGGGTTACTTATACAGTGGCTTGCAAAAGTATTCATACCCCTTGAATTTTTCCACATATCGCCACATTTCAAACACAATCAGAAATATATTTTATTGGAATTTTATGTGAAAGTCCAACACAAAGTGGAAGTGGAATGAAAATTATAAATGATTTCTTTTTATTTTAAAAATAAAAAACTGAAAAGTGTGATGTGCAAAAGTATTCAGCCCCCTTTACTCTGAGTGCAACAAATTGCCTTCAGAAGTTGCCTGATGATTGCTAATGACTAAATAGAGTCCACCTGTGTGTAATCTAATCTCAGTACAAATACAGCTGCTCTGTGATGACCTCAGAGGATGGTTAGGAGAAAATTGGGGAGCAAAGAGCATCATGAAGTCCAAGGAACAACCAGACAGGTCAGAAATAAAGTTGTGGAGAAGTTTAAAGCAGGTTTAGGCTATAAAAAGATTTCCAAGCTTTGAACATCTCATGGAGTTCTGTTCAATCCATCATCTGGAAATAAAGAGTTTGGCACAACTGTAAACCTACCAAGACAAGGCCGTCTACCTGAACTAACAGGCTGAACGAGGAGAGCACTGATCAGAGATGCAGCCAAGAGGCCCATGGTGACTCTGGATGAACTGCAGAGATCCACAGCTCAGGTGGAGGAATCTGTCCACAGGTCAACTATTAGTCGTGCTTTGTACAAATGTGGTCTTTATGGAAGAGTGGCAAGAAGAAAGTCATTGTTGAAAGATAACTGTAAGAAGTCCTGTTTGCAGTTTACCAGAAGCCACTTTGGAGACACAGTAAACATGGAAGAAGCTGCTTTGGTCAGAAGATACCAAAACTGAACTTTTTGGACAAAATGCAAAATGCTCTGTGTGACGGAGAACTAACACTGTATATCACTCTGAACACACCATCCCCACTGTCACATATGGTGGTGGCAGCATCATGCTCTGGAGCTGCTTCTCTTCAGCCGGAGCAAGGAAGGTGGTCAGAGTTGATGAGAAGATGGATGGAGCCAAATACAGGACAACCTTGGAAGAAAACCTGTTGGAGTCTGCAGAAGACTTGAGACTGGAGCGAAGGTTCACCTTCCATCAGGACAACGACCCTAAACATGAAGCCATGGCTACAATGGAACGGTTTAAAACAAAACATATTCATGTGTTAGAATGGCCCAGTCAAAGTCCAGATCTAAACCTAATTGAGAATCTGTGGCAAGATCTGAAAACTGCTGTTCACCAACACTCTGCATCTAATCTGACTGAGCTTGAGCTGTTTTGAAAAGAAGAATGGGAAAAAATGTCAGTCACTAGACGTGCAAACTAGTAGAGATATACCCTAAAAGACTTGCAGCTGTAATTGCAGCAAAAGGTGGTTCCACAAAGTATTGACTCAGGGGGGCTGAATACTTTTGCACAATGACCTTTTCAGTTTTTTGTTTGTAAAAATAAAAAATAAATCATGTCTAACTTTCATTCCACTTCACAATTATATACCACTTTGTGTTGGTCTTTCACATAAACTTCCAATAAAATATATTTCTGTTTGTGGTTGAAATGTGGCGATATGTGGAGAGGTTCAAGGGGTATGAATACTTTTTAGAAGTCACTGTATGTTAATAGGGAAGTGATAATCTGTCCGTGCCCTCTGAATGGGTCAGTAAAGGTCAGCTTGGGTTAGGTTCCACTGGACTAGGTGAGGCTGGGTTGGTTTAATCGCTGAGTCCATCAGTGTTCTTCTGAATGTTTTGGCCTCATTCATTCATTCTGTGTTGCTTTGAATTGTGTTTGTTGAATTTGTTTTGTGAGTCACTTCATATTTTTGGGTTATTTACAAGGTTTATTTTGTAGGCTAATAATTATTTAAAGTTTTGTTTCTGTTTGTTTTTGTAAGCTAGTTAGAAAGAAGTGTGGGGTCACATCTATATGTAACGGGCCTGGTATAGGACCAGCATGCACTGGGGCAGGCCTATGGTGTTTTACCAGAACAGGAGAAGCAGCAAAAACAACAGAAAATGGATCTTTGTTCATTTTTGCACCCGTGGCGGTTGATGTTTGGATGTTTGGTTTGACAAACATGTCAAACTAACCAACGGGTTGGGCTGAGATCAGAAACCCCCACCCCATAATTAGGTGATAAACAGGAAGCTGACTCATGCTGTGGCGTCTCTCAGGTGAAAGACTCCTTATTGCTACTGGTTGTCATCATGAGCTTCATCAACTGGGCTTAGGACCCTCTTCATATTCCTCCTCCCCCCACAGGGTGGAGGTATGGCATCAGGTTGTCTTTGAAGGAGCTCAATCTGTGTGTGCAACTTGTGAGTGTTGAGCCCAGCCCTCTGGGGTCACCTTAGGTGATGAAGACCACCCAAAGGACTCTTCCTCTCCTTGAGTCAGTTTGCTGTAGGCTGTGTTGAAGGCCGCAGTTGGGAGGCTCCGCCTTCTACAGGGTGGGACTGGTGTGGAGGAGGAGGAGGAAAGTAGGTGGGACAGAGAGGAGAGGGAGGAAGCGGAGAGGAGGAGAAATATCTCGGAGCCTCTTTGAGGTGGAGGAGTGGAAGCACACAGAGGTGGTGATTGTATCTCCTTCTTATGTTCGTCCTCCTCCCAGCTGCTCCCGGCCCAGAAGGAGTGTCTTCTGCGGGGACCAGGGGACCTCTGACGGGGCCGAGGTAACGTGAAGGAGCTCAGCACCTTTTTGTGGTTGGATGTCCAGCAGGGGTTGGAGGTTTGTGGCAGGGAGTGTCTGTCAGAGGAGGAGGGAGGAGATGTATGTAGCTGCTCCTGATAGATACTGAAGACACCTCCTCCTCCGTCACTGGACCCTCTGCGACTGGCAGGTTGCCTTGACGACAGCAGGGTGACAGGGCATGTCCGGGACTTTGAGTCCAGACTCTTTGACTGGACATAATTAATGAGTCCGTTGAGCGGATTAGCTGATGATTGATGGGTGGAGCCAGAAGAAGGATGGGGCTTTCGAATACTGTGGAGGTCGATGACGGTGGAGTAGATGTCCCGCAGGTTGATGACCTTTGTCTTCTTATCGCGGTTCTCATGCAGGACAGCATTGGCACAGATAAAGAGAAAAATCCCAATCCCCATGATGAGCGGGCCAAAGACCTTCAGCCTATCAGAGTACAGATACCTGCAGAGACATAGCCAATCAGAAACAGCTTACAGGCGATCAGTATATAACGTTTAGAAGTGTACCAGTGGTCTCTGATGGTAGGTGCTTTGTGTTTTAACTGGGAACCACTTAGGAACATTATAAGGCACCTCATTGTGCTTTCGCTGTAATTGACAACAGTGTTTTATAGACATGTTGGCTTCAGTTTGGATCACTGGATCAAAGAGAGTCTTGAAAATCAGATTTAGTTCAAAATCCTTTCAGTTAAAATATGGTTTGGGTTCTTTTTCAGCCACACTATTCATAGAACCTTAAACATCACAATCTATGAAACTCCAAAACATCGAGAATCACACATGTAAACATATGGACTCAGAACCTAACGTGGTTCTGGACCAAAGAACTGTTCCATGGGGTTTGGAGTGTGTCATTTCAACCACTGGATGAACAATCATCAGCTCAGAACTCCTCGTTTCTTAATGGAGCTTGTAAGGTACAGAGGGCCTTCACTGGATTTGCCAGTGATCATTTTGATATCTCCGTCTGTTCCTAGAGCAAAGGTCTGATTACGTTGTGGCTCCCCAACTACACTGAGTTGAGGCCCAGAAGAACATGGTCTGACATCGTCTACAAAACAATTTATAAGCTCCTAAAAACCTTCAGAAGAACCGAAGAGTTCACTTCATTGCAAAACTATGTCCTCATCCAGCATAGAAGCCATGTCAGAGAGCCAGTGACATCCCACAAGAGCTTTATAATCTCCCAAAGAACCTTTAAAACCACAGCCAAAACCATCAAACATAAACTACCAGTGCATTGCTGTTCTTGCCTTTGCCTTCCAAGAACCACCTCAAGGACATCTAAAATGATTCATAGATCAACTGGCAGACTCAGAGGGTCCTCCTGAACCCCTTGAAGAGGCTGCCTGACATGTCCTGGTGATCAGAAGTCAGAATGACATGACCGATGGGCATGTTTCTTTGTTTACCTATCCAGGAATTCTTCCAGAAATCCTTGTGAAAGATGTTGAGTGGTCCCATTGATGGCCTCAGTTTGGTTAAAACCATTTTCCCCTTTTCCTTCCTCCTTTCCTCCATCTCCTCCTCCATTGATTCCATCACCTCTTTTTGGCTTCTCCCATGTAGCGTCTTCCTGAATCAGCAGAGCAATACACATCAGAACATTCTGGAGCACTATAATCACTATACTGAACCCGGCAGACCTTTGGTAAGGCTCTGCTGGGTCCTTCTCAAGTAAACTCTCACCTTGACTTGAACAAGTGCTGGTGTTGCACTACTGAAGGACATCAGGGCCATGGTGGCGCCCTCCTGTGGCTGAGACCTGAAGAACAGTCCATTACGAGGCCAGTAGCCCAGAACTGCCATCAGCACACCAACCAGTAGGACCAGGATCCCAAGCACAGCTAAGAGACCTGAGATGGAGCACAGCTTCAACTTCCCTTTGACCACCACCACCTCACTGCGTCTGGAAGAGGGCAGAAAGTGACATCATCTTGTCCCCTCTGTATCCCCTCTGACAGTGTGTGTGTTCTAAGTGGGTGTTACCTTTTGTTCTTGCTCTTTTTCTTGTGTGGATGTGGTCTGTGTGGTTTGGACCTCAGAGAGTCCTGTCGCCGTGCATTGATCCTCAGCAGGCCCCCTGTCGCAATCATCACAGGCCACCAATCACACTGTGGATGACCGGGTTAGACCCCGCCCACTGCCACCTCACCTGGAAGCAATGATTAGCCTCCCATCAGAACCATGCAGTTAAAAAAACACTTGAGCACCAAAACCACTAACCTTTACCCACACTTAACCAGGAACCTTTACAGGCCCGATGTTGGTCCAGAATGATCAAGACCCATGATGGACTCTAACCTTAATAGACCGAATGTTGGTCAAGGATCAGAACGCATGATGGGCCATGAACTTTACGGGCCCGATGTTAGTCCAGGATCAGAACCCATGACAGACTTTAACCATAACAAACCAAATATTGCTCCAGGATCCGGACCCATGATGGACCCTGACTCTAACAGACCTGATGTTGGTCCAGGGTCAGAACCGATGATGGACCCTGACCTTAACAGAGCCGATGTTGGTCCAGAATTATCAGAACCATGATGGACTCTAACCTTAATAAGCCGAATGTTGGTCAAGGATCAGAATGCATGATGGGCCAGGAACTTTACGGGCCCGATGTTGGTCCAGGATCAGAACCCATGACGGACTTTAACCATAACAAACCAAATATTGCTCCAGGATCAGGACCTATGATGGACCCTGACTGTAACAGACCTGATGTTTGACCAGGGTCAGAACCGATGATGGACCCTGACTTTTAGGGGCCCAATGTTGGTACAGGGTGATCAGAACCCATGATGGACCTTGACCTTTACGGGCCTGATGTTGGTCCACGATCAGAACCCATGGTGGACCCTGACCCTAACAGACCTGATGTTGGTCCAGGGTCAGAACCGATGACGGACCCTGACCCTAACCGACCTGATGTTGGTCCAGGGTCTGAACCGATGATGGACCCTGACCCTAACAGAGCCAATGTTGGTCCAGAATGATCTGAACCCATGATAGACTCTAACCTTAATAAACCGAATGTTGGTCCAGGATCAGAACCCATGATGGAGGATGACCTTTACGGGCCCAATGTTGGTCCAGGGCTATCAGAACCCATGATGGACCCTGACCCTAACAGACCTGATGTTGGTCCAGAATGATCAAAACCCATGATGGGCCCTAACCTTAAAAGAGCCGATGCTGGTCCAGGGTTATCAGAATCCATGATGGACTCTAACCTTAATAAACCGAATGTTGGTCCAGGATCAGAACCGATGACGGACCCTGACCCTAACCGACCTGATGTTGGTCCAGGGTCTGAACCGATGATGGACCCTGACCCTAACAGAGCCAATGTTGGTCCAGAATGATCTGAACCCATGATAGACTCTAACCTTAATAAACCGAATGTTGGTCCAGGATCAGAACCCATGATGGAGGATGACCTTTACGGGCCCAATGTTGGTCCAGGGCTATCAGAACCCATGATGGACCCTGACCCTAACAGACCTGATGTTGGTCCAGAATGATCAAAACCCATGATGGGCCCTAACCTTAAAAGAGCCGATGCTGGTCCAGGGTTATCAGAATCCATGATGGACTCTAACCTTAATAAACCGAATGTTGGTCTAGGATCAGAACTCATGATGGACCATGACCTTAAAAGAGCCGATGCTGGTCCAGGGTTATCAGAATCCATGATGGACTCTAACCTTAATAAACCGAATGTTGGTCCAGGATCAGAACTCATGATGGACCATGACCTTTAAAGGCACGATGTCAGAGTCAGAACCGATGACGGACCATTACCTTTACGGGCCTGATGTTAGTCCAGGATCAGAACCCATGATGGAAGATGACCTTTACGGATCCAATGTTGGTCCAGAATCAGAACCGATGATGGACCATGACCTTTACGGGCCCGATGTTGGTCCAGGGTGATTAGAATCCACGATGGACTCTAACCTTAATAAACCGAATGTTGGTCTAGGATCAAAACCCATGGTGGACTATGACCTTTACAGGCCCAATGTTGGTCCAGGGCTATCAGAACCCATGATGGACCCTGACCCTAACAGACCTGATGTTGGTCCAGGGTCAGAACCGATGACGGACCCTGACCCTAACAGAGCCAATGTAGGTCCAGAATGATTTGAACCCATGATAGACTCTAACCTCAATAAACCGAATGTTGGTCTAGGACCAGAACCTATGATGGACCATGACCTTTACAGGCCTGATATTGGTCCAGGATCAGAACCCATGATGGAGGATGACCTTTACGGGCCCAATGTTGGTCCAGGGCTATCAGGACCCATGATGGACCCTGACCCTAACAGACCTGATGTTGGTCCAGAATGATCAAAACCCATGATGGACTCTAACCTTAATAAACCGAATGTTGGTCTAGGACCAGAACCTATGATGGACCATGACCTTTACAGGCACGATGTCAGCCCAGAGTCAGAACCGATGACGGACCATTACCTTTACGGGCCTGATGTTGGTCCAGGATCAGAATCAATGATGGACCCTAACCTTAATAAACAGAATGTTGGTCTAGGATCAGAACTCATGATGGACCCTGACCCTAACAGACTTGATGTTGGGCCAGGGTCAGAACCAATGACGGACCCTGACCCTAACAGAACCAATGTTGGTCCAGAATGATCAGAACCCATGATGGACCATGATCTTTACTGGGCCAGATGTTGGTCCAGGATCAGAACCCATGATGGGCCCTAACCTTAACAGAGCCGATGCTGGTCCAGGGTTATCAGAATCCATGATGGACTCTAACCTTAATAAACCAAATGTTGGTCCAGGATCAGAACTCATGATGGACCATGACCTTTAAAGGCATAATGTCGGCCCAGAATCAGAACCAATGACAGACTATTACCTTTACGGGCCTGATGTTGGTCCAGGATCAGAACCCATGATGGAAGATGACCTTTACGGATCCAATATTGGTCCAGAATCAGAACCGATGATGGACCATGACCTTTACGGGCCCGATGTTGGTCCAGGGTGATCAGAATCCATGATGGACCCTAACCTTAATAAACCGAATGTTGGTCGAGGATCAAAACCCATGGGGGACCATGACCTTTACTGGGCCAGATGTTGGTCCAAGATCAGAACCCATGATGGACCCTGACCCTAACACACCTGATGTTGGTCCAGGGTCAGAACCGTTGACGGACCCTACCCTAACACACCTGATGTTGGTCCAGGGTCAGAACCGATGACGGACCCTGACCCTAACAGACCTGATGTTGGTCCAGGGTCAGAACCGATGACGGACCCTGACCCTAACAGAGCCAATGTTGTTGGTCCAGAATGATTTGAACCCATGATAGACTCTAACCTCAATAAACCGAATGTTGGTCTAGGATCAGAACCTATGATGGACGATGACCTTTACAGGCCTGATATTGGTCCAGGATCAGAACCCATGATGGAGGATGACCTTTACGGGCCCAATGTTGGTCCAGAATGATCAAAACCCATGATGGACTCTAACCTTAATAAACCGAATGTTGGTCTAGGACCAGAACCTATGATGGACCATGACCTTTACGGGCCTGATGTTGGTCCAGGATCAGAACCCATGATGGACCCTGACCTTATCAGAGCCAATGCTGGTCCAGGGTGATCAGAACTCATGATGGACCCTGACCCTAACAGACTTGATGTTGGAACAGGGTCAGAACCGATGACGGACCCTGACCCTAACAGAACCAATGTTGGTCCAGAATGATCAGAACCCATGATGGACCATGATCTTTACTGGGCCAGATGTTGGTCCAGGATCAGAACCCATGATGGGCCCTAACCTTAAAAGAGCCGATGCTGGTCCAGGGTTATCAGAATCCATGATGGACTCTAACCTTAATAAACCGAATGTTGGTCCAGGATCAGAACTCATGATGGACCATGACCTTTAAAGGCACGATGTCGGCCCAGAGTCAGAACCAATGACGGACTATTACCTTTACGGGCCTGATGTCGGTCCAGGATCAGAACCCATGATGGAAGATGACCTTTACGGATCCAATGTTGGTCCAGAATCAGAACCGATGATGGACCATGTCCTTTACGGGCCCGATGTTGGTCCAGGGTGATCAGAATCCATGATGGACCCTAACCTTAATAAACCGAATGTTGGTCTAGGATCAGAACCCATGGTGGACCATGACCTTTACTGGGCCAGATGTTGGTCCAAGATCAGAACCGATGACGGACCTCGACCCTAACAGAGCCAATGTTGGTCCAGAATGATCAGAACCCGTGATGGACCATGATCTTTACTGGGCCAGATGTTGGTCCAGAATCAGAACCGATGATGGACCATGACTTTTACGGGCCCAATGTTGGTCCAGGGCTATCAGAACCCATGATGGACCCTGACCTTAATAAACCGAATGTTGGTCCAGGATCAGAACTCATGATGGACCATGACCTTTACAGGCACGATGTCGGCCCAGAGTCAGAACCGATGACGGACTATTACCTTTACAGGCCTGATGTTGGTCCAGGATCAGAACCCATGATGGAAGATGACCTTTACGGATCCAATGTTGGTCCAGAATCAGAACCGATGATGGACCATGTCCTTTACGGGCCCGATGTTGGTCCAGGGTGATCAGAATCCATGATGGACCCTAACCTTAATAAACCGAATGTTGGTCTAGGATCAGAACCCATGGTGGACCATGACCTTTACTGGGCCAGATGTTGGTCCAAGATCAGAACCGATGACGGACCTCGACCCTAACAGAGCCAATGTTGGTCCAGAATGATCAGAACCCGTGATGGACCATGATCTTTACTGGGCCAGATGTTGGTCCAGAATCAGAACCGATGATGGACCATGACTTTTACGGGCCCAATGTTGGTCCAGGGCTATCAGAACCCATGATGGACCCTGACCTTAATAAACCGAATGTTGGTCCAGGATCAGAACTCATGATGGACCATGACCTTTACAGGCACGATGTCGGCCCAGAGTCAGAACCGATGACGGACTATTACCTTTACGGGCCTGATGTTGGTCCAGGATCAGAACCCATGAGGGAAGATGACCTTTACGGATCCAATGTTGGTCCAGAATCAGAACCGATGATGGACCATGTCCTTTACGGGCCCGATGTTGGTCCAGGGTGATCAGAATCCATGATGGACCCTAACCTTAATAAACCGAATGTTGGTCTAGGATCAAAACCCATGGTGGACCATGACCTTTACTGGGCCAGATGTTGGTCCAAGATCAGAACCGATGACGGACCCTGACCCCAACAGAGCCAATGTTGGTCCAGAATGATCAAAACCCATGATGGACCATGATCTTTACTGGGACAGATGTTGGTCCAGAATCAGAATCCATGATGGACTCTAACCTTAATAAACCGAATGTTGGTCCAGGATCAGAACCCAAGATGGACCCTAACCTTAACAGAGCCGATGTTGGTCCAGGGTTATCAGAATCCACGATGGACCCTAACATTAATAAACCGAATGTTGGTCCAGGATCAGAACCCAAGATGGACCCTAACCTTAACAGAGCCGATGTTGGTCCAGGGTTATCAGAATCCACGATGGACCCTAACCTTAATAAACCGAATGTTGGTCGAGGATCAAAACCCATGGTGGACCATGACCTTTACTGGGCCAGATGTTGGTCCAAGATCAGAACCCATGATGGACCCTGACCCTAACAGAGCCAATGTTGGTCCAGAATGATCAGAACCCGTGATGGACCATGATCTTTACTGGGCCAGATGTTGGTCCAGAATCAGAACCAATGATGGACCATGACCTTTACGGGCTGATGTTGGTCCAGGATCAGAACCCATGATGGACCCTAACCTTAACAGAGCCGATGCTGGTCCAGGGTGATCACAATCCATGATGGACTCTAACCTTAATAAACCGAATGTTGGTCTAGGATCAGAACTCATGATGGACTCCTGGACCATCTGTTCAGATAGATGGAAACTGCATCTCCCAGCATGGACTGCAGCAGAAGGTTTATTCTGTCTGAGCAAATCCGTGGGACTGGTTAGACCTAAACACTAATCAGAACCGTCTGATCCGGCTGACAGCAATCAGCTGATCAGTCACAGAGTGAAACATCTAACCAACCATCCATGAGCATCACCACAGCCTTATATCCAGACCGTCTCTGATGTTCGATGCTGCTTTACACAGATCAATGCTGATCAGCACCCACACTTACGGGGAGCAGAACCCACACACACAAATACAGAATGGATCAGAATCAATTGATTGGTTTCTGTTTTGTTCATGTAAAATAGTCACTGCCGTAGAACTGATATCAATCAATGCTTATAAATGACAGACACAAACAAAGCACTTGTTCCTACTGATGGAGCTGCTGCTGCTTCATGGTTCTCCTCCTCTGATCTCCTGTGTTCTCCTGCTGCTTAGATGTCTCTGGAAATGCCTCCTCCTCTCTCCATCTCCTCCCTCTGTCTCCTAGGTTCTCCGTCGGCTCCTCCCTCTGACAAGCCTCCTTCTGTTGGTGTTTCTGCAGCTATGCTCTGACTCGAGATCTCCTCCTCCAGCAGAAAGACAGTCAGTTTCCTCCCACTGATCCTCAGCTGGGAATAACACACTCCTCTCCTCTCTGCCCGCCTCACACACACATGCTGAAAATAAAACCCTCAGCTCTCCACCTCCACTCTCTCCATCTCTGCAGCATGTTTTATAGTTGGTGTCTCTTCATGTTAACTACTCCCCGAGGTAAACTGCTGTGTGCGGTGTGGTCAGCAGGGGGAACTGTAGGCTGAGCTTCACATGGCCCATGAGCCTAAACTACTCCATCAGCATGTTCTCACTGGAAAAGACTCAGTGGTGGTTTAGGCTTACCAGTTTGTGGTCCCAATACTTTCAGAGCTGTACTGCATTCCAGTGTTCCCAGTTAAAAATCAGCAGAAATCACGGGAAGAGTATGAGGTGATGGACTGGATTTTTTTGTCTGCTTTTAGTTAATTCCTGTTGAAATTATCGTTATTGGTGTTCATCAATAATGAAGCTCGATCCAAACAGACCTGGCTCCAATCAGACCCAAATGGACTTTAATAATCCAACATTATGGATTTCAGCACGAGAAGCTCCAAATATCTCAAACTGCAGAAGGATCCAGAATTATCCTACTCGGTTCAGGTCAAAGGTCTCTGGTTGGGTTTTTGGGACTCAAAACTGTTCAGTCTGAGTTTTGTTATTTTTTTGTTTTTGTATTACTTCCATAAACAAAATAAGACCCAGATGATTTGGCTTTTTGAACAGGAACTGGAACAACCTGTTTAATCCTGATTTCTACCAAATTATTACAGCATAAAAGGTAAATGATTGATTGTATAAATATTCAGCCCCTACAGGTCCAGTCCTCCTGCAGCTTTAAGACGCGACCCTCCCCCAACACACCTGCAAATCCATTTGCATTCATGTTTCCCTCCACCAGTATGCCCACAGCATGATGCTGTCACCACCATGCCTCACAGTAGAGATGGGGCATTTGTGGTGAGGTGCAGTGGTTTTTCCCCAACTATTTATTCTGATGGTTCAAACTAGACATTTGTATGTCCTCAGACAATAGACGTTTCCACCAGTTGACCTTGGAATCTCCAACATTCCTCTGGGTGAAATCCAGGGGACGTTTTCTTTCTTGTTGCCACTCTCCCACAGCTTGGACTGGTGAAGAACACATGCAGCAGTTGTTTGCACAGCATCTCTCATGTGACCTGCTGAAGCTTTTAACTCTGGTGGTTCTAGGTGTCTTGGTGGCCTCTCCCACTGATCTACAAGTCAGTTCACTCACAGTTGATGAGGCAGAGCACCTCTGGTCAGGTGCCATACTCTATACATTGCTTAATGGTGGATACACCTGAACTCTGTGGGATGTTCGGTGAGTTCTGCTGAATTAAACATTTTCTTTCAGTTGACTGGCGTGTTCTCTGGTCTTCAGTGCAGTTGGAGCAAGAATCCTGATGAACCAGAGCTCGCCGTTTCCAAGTGCAGCTGATTTTATACCAAGCTCCTCCACCAGCTGCACTCAGATGATCTCCATTTACCTGACTGTGAGTCTGCTGGCACCAGAAAGCTGGACCTCGGCTGAATTAAGTCAGTCACTATAAAAAACATTAAAGCATTAAAACATTTCCTCCAAGTCTGAGGCCATGTCTCTGGAAAAAGGTGGACTGCCCCCTCTGGGTTGGGAGTCAGTCTGCGTAAAGCAGAGAAATATCTTGGTGCCTCGTTTATGAGTGATGGTAGGATGGAACAGAAGATGGACAGATGGATTGTGGTTTCATCTGCAGTTATGTGGGTTCTGCTCTCATCTGTTGTGGTAAAGAAAGAGCTAGCAAAGTTCTCTATTTACTGGTCTGTCTACGTTCCGACCCTGACCTACGGTCATGAGATCCTGGATACAAGAGGCTGAAATTAGTTTCTCCCCCAAGACAGCTTCACCCAGCCTTAGAGATAGGGTGAGGAGCTCCATCATCCGGGGGAAGTTCAAAGTAGAGTGGCTGCTGCACTGCATTGAAAGGAGCCAGTTGAGGTAGTCTGGGCATCTGATCAGGATACCGCCTCCCTTTGAAGGTTTTCTGGGAATGTCCCATAGGGAGGAGACCCCGGGAAAGACCCTGAGAACTCACTGGAGAACTATAAATGCCATCTGGCCTGGGAAGGCTTTGGGATTCCCCAGAATGAGCTGGAGGATGTCGCTGGGGAGAGGGATGTCTGGGGTTCCCTTCTGGACCTGTTGCCCCCGAGACCCAATCTCAGATGGATGGATGGATGGATGGATGGATGAAAAGCAAATACTTATTTTTTTTACATTATAAGAAATTGACAAAAAGGTGTTTTTTTCTTTCTTGTCCAGAAACCACATCAGTGTTGGGCATGTTTGTTGTCAGCTGATTGGTCATGTGATCAGTCATGAGGGGAGCATGTTTTCATGCTTTGAGACATCACTCACCCTGTCATACCCGAGGAACCAATGAGTGATCAGCAAACACTTCAGGTCAGAAACTTTATTGATCTCATCAAACAGTGACAGAAACAGCAGGCAGGAAGAGTTACCATGGAAACCTGAGGAAACCTGCCCTGTAAAAACTAGTTTTACACACTGAGCATGTGCAGCTCACACGCCCCCTGAAGGCACAGCTCTGAGTGTAGTAACCCCCTCAATGTGACATCACAGAGGTGGAGGAATCAGCTTTTTGGTTAAAAGCCAGCAGGACTGAAATACAAATCTATACTCAACTAGAAACTGTAAAATAGAACTCTATAGAGAGGCAGCAGGAAGAATAGAAACTCTGAAACATAAGAATAAATTAGCATCTCTGGGTATAAAGCTCCACCCACCACCAGGATTTTCTTTAACAATCACAGCAGAGCAGGGCCATAGTGTGACATCATTACCTGCTTCCTGTTAGACTCCTGTTGACAGAGGCAGTGATCATGTCATGCTTCTAGGCCTCTGCTTCTCACTACATAGTCATCAGATCTTTATGAGCTCGTCAAAACCTCTATCTGTTCTTATAACATCATTATGACCTCATCATCACTGATAAAACGTGACGTGGACTCTGGATGAAACTGTTGTTCAGGGTTTGTAGCAGCGGATGTTCAGGTGTCTCTGTCTTTTGTTTGCTGAGGCGTTCCTGGAACCATGATGAGGCCGTGTCTGATTTGATGTCTGCTGTGTCTGATATTTAACAGTGACTTCATTATTAGTATTAAAAGTCTCAACCAATCAGAAGGCAGGAGTCACGTACATATTCTTTGTATAGTTTGGTGCTCTGAGTGTTACCGTGGAAACACACTGACACATCATCATGTGCAGCCACTGCAGGCCCAGCCTACGTCCAGCTGGATCTGTTTAGTCTGAATCTCATCGCAGTCAACATATCCCAGAATCCCTTTCACACTGTACTCATCAGGCTAAGCCCCAACCCTTACCCAAGAGGCAGTGCCCAAAATGGAGGTCAGGTGTTAGGACATAAAGTGACAGCAGCACCTGAAGACACCTGAGCTCAGTGTGACATCAGAAACCTAAATCTCACTGATGATAAATATGTGGCTGAGAGGGAGGGGCTGGATAATAAGGGGTGGGGTTATCATCAGGTGACTCAATCTGGTCAGCTGCAAGGTGCAGGTGTCAGGTGCTAGAATCCTGAATGTCTGATTGGTTCTTCTCCTCGTTCTGTGATTGGCTCGTGTCCTCTGTGTGTTTAAACATTAGGATGGAGTTGTAGATCTTCAGGGCAGGGCCAAGCTTGATTGACATGATCCTGACGATGTCCCGCTGGGTGAGCAGCAGAAAGGCTCGTCCATCTATTTGCTATGAAGAAACAAGAACCAATCAGATCTTATTAAGGGAGGTATATTGAAAAAAATGACACCAGTTATTATTGGATGAAATAATTAACTCAATTTTTCTGTAAAAACTGATCTGATCCATAGTTACAGTCCAGCAGAGGGCAGCACCCTGGCCCCCCCCTCCTTTCAAATTGAAGTTCTTGTTCATGAAGTTGTAACCAGAATCCGTGTTGCACTAGAAGCGATCTCTGGCACCCTCCCAAACTTGATAAAAGGTCCTCGTTAGGTGAGACAGCTATGGAGGTAACTGTAGAACCTCATTTGACTTTGGACTGTTCTGATTCAGATAAGCTTTCTAAGTTCATCTTAACCTTCAACAAGTATGTTAGACCCAATCCCAACCTGCTCTCTTTCAGACTCTAATCTTGAAAACTGGATCAGAGTTTATCTGTTCTTTCTTTCTAGATGAAACGACTAAAGGAGCTACATTCATTAACATTTACTTTTCCTTCCCATAGAAAGTACTCCTGGATCAGTGCTTCTTTGTTCTCTTTGTGTCTCTGCTCTGTTCTCTCAAACCTCCAGTCGGTCGTGGCAGATGGCCGCTCACACTGAGCCTGGTTCTGGTTCTGCTGGAGGTTTCTTCCTGTTAAAAGGGAGTTTTTCCTCTCCACTGTCGCTACATGCATGCTCAGTATGAGGGATTGCTGCAAAGTCAACACCAGTGACTGTCCACAGTCTCTACATGCTCATCCAGGAGGAGTGAATGCTGCAAGTCACTGACTGGATGCAATCTGCTGGGTTTCCTTAGATAGAAAAACTTTTTATTCAATTTGAATAAATAACTGAATCTGACTGAACTGTTCAATGATTACGATTAATTGGAATGTATGAACCTGACTGTTGTGAAGAACCTTGAGACGACATGTCGTGAATTGGCGCTATAGAAATAAACTGAATTGAATTGAATGGAAATGTTCCCTCTGATTACCAGCCCCATTTTAGATATGATTAATCTATCTTTAGTAAATGGATCAGAACCACAGCCTTTTAAGGTAGCTGTAATTAAACCTTTACTTAAGAAACCTTCGCTTGATCGAGATGACTTAATAAATTACAGACCTATATCCAATCTTCCATTCTTATCTAAAATTCTTGAGAAAATAGTTGCTAATCAAATGTGTGAGCATTTACACAGCAATGACCTGTTTGAAGAGTTTCAGTCAGGTTTCAGAGCTCATCATAGCACTGAAACAGCTCTGCTGAAAGTCACTAATGATATTCTTATGGCCTCAGATAATGGACTTGTGTCTGTTCTGGTTCTGTTAGATCTCAGTGCTGCATTTGATCCAGTCGACCATAATATTCTCTTAGAAAGGCTGGAATATGCTGTAGGGATCAGGGGAACAGCGCTAGGCTGGTTTAAATCTTATCTGTCTGACAGATTCCAGTTTGTTCATGTAAATGATAAATCATCTTTAAACTCCAGGGTTAATTGTGGAGTACCACAGGGTTCAGTACTTGGGCCAATTCTCTTTACTTCACATTTTTGGTGATTTGATTCCGGTAAATAGTTTCTTGAAGATATTTCAGGTTTTCACAGCTACAGTCTCACCTAAAACAATGTAAACGTTCATTTTGTATAACAGTAAGCCTAATATATACAGCTTTATTCACAGCTTTTCTCTCTCATTAATTCTTCCGTGTGGGCCACGGAGGATACACCGGACGCATCCTTCAAATCTGGGGAAAAGAAGGACGTATTTGGAGGAGCCTTCGTTGCATTGCTGTGACGTAATCAGCCTACAAATGCGGCCTTAGAAGGATGCAGCCCCTGAATTTGGACACAGCTGAAGTAAATGGGACGTCTTCTTCTGCTAATCAACCTAGTTACAGGTGATGTCATTTAATACAAGACGACTCATTGGCCATCTCACCTCCTCTCTAAACTGCTGGGCTTGTTCTTCACATCCAGGAAGAGACTCGATGAAATCGGACACCTGTAGAAACACCAAGGTAAAACTATGACATCACAGATTCAGGCCAGCTCAACGCTAGCTTACACTGTGGACAACGTGTTTTGTCAACATAGAGACAGAGAAGCATGCATGGTGTTACTCACCTGCTGGACGCTCCAGCATTGGACAGCGTCTGCATGGATCCTGGCTACGCCCGGCAGTAGTTTGCGGTGCTGCTCCCAGCAGAGCGACAGGTCGCGTCCGGGCTGAGCCGACATAGCAGACAGGAAGACCGACTGGTGAAGAGCTGCCTGCAGACTGGACTCTGCTGCAGGAGAAACTGAGAGACACCAGAGTGGACATAGTCAGAGAGACAGCTTTCTCTTTCTCCATCAGGGTCAGAACTGGTTCAGGCCAGAACCATGAGAAGCAACCTGATGCTGAGTCAGCACTCTTGTCTCACCCACTGAGCAGGGAGACTCTGATCAGGCCCATCACTGCTCATCACCAACACTGCAGTTCCCATGGAAACAGCCACATCATCTGACTGCTGTTTCCATGGCAACGTCGCACAGAGCAACTATGTGACCAACTCTTAGCTGCTCTCAGATTAGTCCCAACTAATATGACTGTTCTGACTCCGCCTTCTGGTCTCCATGACAACAGAGAATAAAACTCTGACATCACAGAGCAGATGTCTGAACAATGAACTGAACTGTGGGTCTGCTCTCGCTCTGCACTTCACGCTGAGGTCGGAGTTCATCTCTAGCTGGAAACAAACACAGAACCCGTCCACAACCACCGCAGAATTCCAACTGAGGAACCAAGCTCCAGTTTATAGTCTGCTATGTTTAAAACGGGGCGGACCTCTAACAGGACTGGGTTTAGTGCGGGACTGGTTACCAGTCTTTTTGGAGCAGCATATGCTCCTCAGCCTGGTTCTGTAAGTGTTCTGCACTGACATGAACATTAACTCTGGTTATTAGAAATGTTCTGTGTGATAAATCCTCAGCAGCAGCTACAGCCGAGGAGCGTTCTGCTGTTCAGGAACATTTCCTGTTCCTCTGCAGTCTATCAGACAGAAACACAGCAACATCCTGCTGCTTCCCTTCATTAGCTGCACCGTGTGAAACTGCTGAACTCTGCAGAAGTTCTGAGTTGCGCAGCAGAGGAACGTGGAGAGCCTCTGCAGAGGATGGGGTGGAGATATGGAGACCTGCAGCCGTCAGCAGATCAACTGCTGCAGCTCTTTGTTTTATTTAAGAATCATCACAAACTTCAGACCCCCTCTGACATGGTTTCCATGGAAACAGGAGGACATTGCCTCTTTCTCTGCAGGGAATTAACACAACTATGGGCACACTCAGCGCCCTCTGGTGGTGGCTAGATAACAGTGAAGATGCAGTCTACAAAAAAATCCACCCTTTGGATGAATGATGATTTTGATCTGACTCGCTGGTTCTGAAACCAGTCACACATTCAGAACTCTGAACCGACCACATGTTTAGAAAAACATTTCTCTGTCTGACCTTTGATCCAGAGTGTTCCTCCGTTCCTGGCCTGTATATGTTCTGCAAGAACAAAACTACATCATTCTTGCAGCTTGTTCCTGACAAACATTTTGAGCAGAACATTTTAGTAAAGTAGTTTCCAACAAATATTGTCTGATTGGTCAGAAATTTGAATTGGGCGTGGTTACAACACTGACAATTACAAGGACAAGGACATCCCAGGAGCTCTGCACTTAAGGTCTTCTTTGCTCCATCTCAAATTAAAGAGCACATTTCTCGGTTCTTGCAGAGTCCTTTACAGTGAGGAGCGCCCTCTGCTGGAATCTAATTAAGCTGCAGTGCCACAATACAACTTTTCTTTTTCCAGAACACCATGAAAGATACCTGGACTCATGGTTCTGAGGGGAAGCTCCTCCTCTTCTTGTTTCACACGCAGGAATTTGGTTGGCTGAGGCAATCTGTAGGCGGAGCCAGAGAGGACAAAGAGGAGAATCATCACTCATGATAAAAGAGAAATATTCTTCTTTTGTGGTGTTTTTTTAGAGACAGCTGGATGGAACCACATACGTGTGCCCTGTGGTGTCATCATACTGTGGTCCTACTTTGATTCTCGTATGGTTCTACAATGATCCCACTGGATCTGCAAAGGTTCTGCTATAATTCTACTGTGTTCGTACTGGTTCTATTGCTTTCCTCATGGTTTTACATACAGTAGGTTCTAATACTGGTAACCTGTTGTTTTAAAGGTTCCAGTGTCATTGTTGGTTCTGCTGTAGTTTTACTTTTACTGTTATTTTTACAATGGTTGGATGGGTTCTACTGCCAGTCTACATTGATTCTGCTGTGCTGTGGTTCTGCTAATTATACTATGGTTATGCTGTGGTTCTACAATGTAGGTTCTACCATCCTCTGCGCCTTTTTACAGCTGAGGCCTGTGTGTTAAATAAAGCTGTGTTATATCAAGTCCAGATATAATATGCAGAAAACAATCACCAGCACTGCTCCACATCCTGACCTTTATTCTGAAAATCTGCTGACAAACACCAACACAGAGAGATCTAACTGAGAAGAGCCAATCACAGAGCAGCAGCCTGTCTCACCTGTCTGTCAGTCTTTTTCGCTTCCCCAGAGGAAGCAGGAGCGGGGCATCTCCTGACTCCGGCTTCACTTCAACTCCTCTCCTGGTTCACAAACAGGAAGACCGGCAGGAAGACAACAGGAAGACAAGCAGGAAGACAAGCAGGAAGACAAACAGGAAGACAAGCAGAAAGACAAACAGGAAGACCGGCAGGAAGACAACAGGAAGACCGGCAGGAAGACAGACAGGAAGACAAGCAGGAAGACAAACAGGAAGACCGGCAGGAAGACAAACAGGAACACAGACAGGAAGACAAACAGGAAGACAAGCAGGAAGACAAACAGGAAGACCGGCAGGAAGACAACAGGAAGACAAGCAGGAAGACAAGCAGGAAAACAAACAGGAAGACAAACAGGAAGACCGGCAGGAAGACAAGCAGGAAGACAAACAGGAAGACAAGCAGGAAGACCGGCAGGAAGACAAACAGGAAGACCGGCAGGAAGACAAACAGGAACACAGGCAGGAAGACAAACAGGAAGACCGGCAGGAAAACAAACAGGAAGACCGGCAGGAAGACAAACAGGAAGACAGGCAGGAAGACAAACAGGAAGACCGGCAGGAAGACAACAGGAAGACAAGCAGGAAAACAAACAGGAAGACCGGCAAGAAGACAAACAGGAAGACAAGCAGGAAGATAAACAGGAAGACCGTCAGGAAGACAAACAGGACACAGGCAGGAAGACAAAAAGGAAGACCGGCAGGAAGACAAACAGGAAGACCGTCAGGAAGACAAACAGGACACAGGCAGGAAGACAAACAGGAAGACAAGCAGGAAGACAAACAGGAAGACAAACAGGAAGACCGGCAGGAAGACAAACAGGAAGACAAGCAGGAAGACAGGCAGGAAGAAAAACAGGAAAACAAGCAGGAAGACAAACAGGAAGACAAGCAGGAAAACAAACAGGAAGACCGGCAGGAAGACAACAGGAAGACAAGCAGGAAAACAAACAGGAAGACCAGCAGGAAGACAAACAGGAAGACAAGCAGGAAGATAAACAGGAAGACCGTCAGGAAGACAAACAGGACACAGGCAGGAAGACAAAAAGGAAGACAAGCAGGAAGACAGGCAGGAAGAAAAACAGGAAAACAAGCAGGAAGACAAACAGGAAGACCGGCAGGAAGATAAACAGGAAGACCGGCGGGAAGACGAACAGGAAGACCGGCAAGAAGACAAACAGGAAGACAAGCAGGAAGACAAACAGTAAGGCAAGCAGGAAGACAAACAGGAAGACCGGCAGGAAGACAAACAGGAAGACCGGCAGGAAGACAAACAGGAAGACAAGCAGGAAGACAAACAGGAAGACAAACAGGAAGACCGGCAGGAAGACAAACAGGAAGACAAGCAGGAAGACAGGCAGGAAGAAAAACAGGAAAACAAGCAGGAAGACAAACAGGAAGACCGGCAGGAAGATAAACAGGAAGACCGGTGGGAAGACGAACAGGAAGACCGGCAAGAAGACAAACAGGAAGACAAGCAGGAAGACAAACAGGAAGACAAACAGGAAGACCGGCAGGAAGACAAACAGGAAGACAAGCAGGAAGACAGGCAGGAAGAAAAACAGGAAAACAAGCAGGAAGACAAACAGGAAGACCGGCAGGAAGATAAACAGGAAGACCGGCGGGAAGACGGACAGGAAGACCGGCAAGAAGACAAACAGGAAGACAAGCAGGAAGACAAACAGTAAGACAAGCAGGAAGACAAACAGGAAGACCGGCAGGAAGACAAACAGGAAGACCGGCAGGAAGACAAACAGAAAGACAAGCAGGAAGACAATCAGGAAGAGAGGCAATGACAACAGATTTTTTTCTCTCTCTGCATGATAAACAAACTAAGCAGAGCACCCCCTGCTGTCAGCTAATTACACTGCAGAAAAGATAAATGACTCGGGGCTTCAGTCTTCTGTTGTCTTATTTAACCTTTCACAATAAAAGCTTCTGTTCAGGATTACCTGTGGGGCTGGTGGCTCTGCTGATACATGGACACAGGCACAAGGTTTACAGAACTCTCCCCTCCTAACCTATCAGGAAGCACCACCTCCTTCCGCATGTTAATGTCCGAATATGGACAGCCAAAGGCACTGAGTAAAGACAAGCAGAGACAGAGCCTTATTTGCATTTACCAAACTGACTAGCGGGAACATCTCTCTGTAGCAAGAACCAAATCAGAAACCAGAATTACAAACGAGTCAGGAGTGGTGTTGGCAGACAGGTGTGGTGTACCTGTGGTGTCCAGTGTACTTGGCTCCTTTGATGTGTCCAACTCCTCGACAGCCGGCAGTGGGACACACTCCCTGAGAAGGTGATGACAGAGGAGAGGAACCTGTCCAACAAAACACAAACAACCTTCAGAACCCTTACCACTCATCAATCTCTTTCCCACCCACCTAAACGGTCTCTATCTGCACTGTCTTTTTCCTTGATTCTTTGTTTTGTATTTTTACATATGTGAACACACATTTCATAATATACAGGTGGGGTTAATACAAAGAGGAGCTTGACAATACTTCTGTATGTTCTCTGCTTATCAAATCCCGACCCCCCCACCATGTCTACAATAATGTAGACAACCTTCTACTGTTATCTTCAACTAAGATCTGTTTTAAGGACCAATCTGGGTCCTAATATGACCCTGCCTGGCTTAAATGATATTGAAAAATTGCTATGTGAACGTGGCTTATTTCAATTAATTTCTAAAATGAACCATCTTTTATTAATTGAAGGGCCAAAATCAGGTTTATTTAAATCCAAATTAAAATGGGAAAAAGACCTAGGGATCACAATTGATGAAGAACTCGGGGCAGGTTTATGTCACAATAGTGTGTCAGTAGTTATCAGCGCTAGGTATAGGTTAATCAATTAGAACTTTCTACAACAATTGTATCAAACTCCAGAAAAATTACATGGATTTAATTTTAATCTATCAGAGAAATGTTTCAGATGCTATATGCGATGTGGGATCCTTTCTACACTGCACCTGGTCATGTAGAAAGGTGATATTTTCGCCACCTTAAGTAACATCTTAAGAATCAAGATTCTGTTAGAACCAGAGCTTTGTCTAATGGGGGGTTTTACAACTTTCCAGGGTTTATTAAAAAACACACAAATAAGATTTGTTAAAGTTTCCCTGTGTGTAGCTAAAAAATGTATGGCTCTATCATGGAAGTCGGATGCTTCCTACTGTTGATAGATGGTTCTCAAAAATGAGATGCATTCCACTGGAAAAAACAAATCACATATTGTCTTAGAAAACAAAATTTATATTATATATACATATGTATGTACTATAATGTTTTCACTGTCTGTCTGTCAGGTGTGTCTGACCCATCACTCTCTGACCCGTCTGTCTGACCTCTGTCTCTCTCTCTGACCCGTCTGTCTGACCTCTGTCTCTCTCTCTGACCCCTCTGTCTGATCTATCTCTCTGTCTCTCTCTGACCCGTCTGTCCGACCTATCTCTCTGTCTCTCTCTGACCCGTCTGTCTGACCTCTGTCTCTCTCTCTGACCCATTTGGCTGACCTCTGTCTCTCTCTCTGACCCGTCTGTCTGACCTCTGTCTCTCTCTCTGACCCATTTGGCTGACCTCTGTCTCTCTCTCTGACCCGTCTGTCTGACCTCTGTCTCTCTCTCTGACCCATCTGGCTGACCTCTGTCTCTCTGTCTGTGTCTCTCTCTGACCCGTCTGTCTGACCTCTGTCTCTCTCTCTGACCCGTCTGTCTGACCTCTGTCTCTCTCTCTGACCCATCTGGCTGACCTCTGTCTCTCTCTCTGACCCGTCTGTCTGACCTATCTCTCTGTCTCTTTCTGACCCATCTGTCTGTCTCTCTCACTGACTCGTTTGTCTGTCTGTCTGTCTGTCTGTCTCTCTCTCTTTCTCTGACCGTCTGTCTGACCTCTGTCTCTCTCTCTGACCCGTCTGTCTGACCTCTGTCTCTCTCTCTGACCCATCTGGCTGACCTCTGTCTCTCTCTCTGACCCGTCTGTCTGACCTCTGTCTCTCTCTCTGACCCATCTGGCTGACCTCTGTCTCTCTGTCTGTGTCTCTCTCTGACCCGTCTGTCTCTCTCTCTGACCCATCTGGCTGACCTCTGTCTCTCTCTCTGACCCGTCTGTCTGACCTATCTCTCTGTCTCTTTCTGACCCATCTGTCTGTCTCTCTCACTGACTCGTTTGTCTGTCTGTCTGTCTGTCTGTCTCTCTCTCTTTCTCTGACCGTCTGTCTGACCTCTGTCTCTCTCTGTGACCCGTCTGTCTGACCTCTCTGTCTGTCTCTCTCTCTGACCCATCTGGCTGACCTCTGTCTCTCTCTCTGACCCGTTTGTCTGACCTATCTCTCGGTCTCTCTTTCTGACCCGTCTGTCTGTCTCTCTCACTGACTCGTTTGTCTGTCTGTCTGTCTCTCTCTCTCTCTCTGACCCGTCTGTCTGACCTCTCTCTCTGACCCATCTGGCTGACTTCTCTGTCCGTCTCTCTCTCTGACCCGTCTGTCTGACCTCTCTGTTTCTCTCTCTGACCCGTCTGTCTGACCTCTCTGTCTGTCTCTCTCTCTGACCCGTCTGTCTGACCTCTCTCACTGACCCGTCTGTTTGACCTCAATGTCTGTCTCTCTGACCCATCTGGCTGACCTCTGTCTCTCTGTCTGTCTCTCTCTCTGACCCATCTGGCTGACCTCTGTCTTTCTCTCTGACCCATCTGTCTCTCTCTCTGACCCGTCTGTCTGACCTCTTTGTCTGTCTGTCTTTCTCTGACCCGTCTGTCTGACCTCTGTCTCTCTCTCTGACCCCTCTGTCTGACCTCTCTGTTTCTCTCTCTGACCCGTCTGTCTGACCTCTGTCTCTCTCTCTGACCCCTTTGTCTGACCTCTGTCTCTCTCTCTGACCCGTCTGTCTGACCTCTCTGTCCGTCTCTCTTTCTGACCCGTCTGTCTGTCTCTCTCACTGACTCGTTTGTCTGTCTGTCTGTCTGTCTCTCTCTCTTTCTCTGACCCGTCTGTCTGACCTCTGTCTCTCTCTGTGATCCGTCTGTCTGACCTCTCTGTCTGTCTCTCTCTCTGACCCATCTGGCTGACCTCTGTCTCTCTCTCTGACCCGTTTGTCTGACCTATCTCTCGGTCTCTCTTTCTGACCCGTCTGTCTGTCTCTCTCACTGACTCGTTTGTCTGTCTGTCTGTCTCTCTCTCTCTCTCTGACCCGTCTGTCTGATCTCTGTCTCTCTGTCTGTCTCTCTGACCCATCTGTCTGACCTCTCTGTCTCTCTCTGACCTGTCTGTCTGACCTCTGTCTTTCTCTCTGACCCGTCTGTCTGACCTCTCTGTCTGTCTCTCTCTCTGACCCGTCTGTCTGACCTCTCTCACTGACCCGTCTGTTTGACCTCAATGTCTGTCTCTCTGACCCGTCTGTCTGACCTCTCTGTCTCTCTCTCTGACCCGTCTGTCTGACCTCTCTGTCTCTCTCTCTGACCCGTCTGTCTGTCCTTTCTGATTCTCTCTCTGACCCATCTGGCTGACCTCTCTGTCTCTCTCTCTGACCCCTCTGTCTGTCCTCTCTGTTTCTCTCTCTGACCCCTCTGTCTGTCCTCTCTGATTCTCTCTCTGACCCCTCTGTCTGACCTCTCTGTCTCTCTCTCTGACCCGTCTGTCTGTCCTCTCTGATTCTCTCTCTGACCCATCTGGCTGACCTCTCTGTCTCTCTCTCTGACCCCTCTGTCTGTCCTCTCTGTTTCTCTCTCTGACCCCTCTGTCTGACCTCTCTGATTCTCTCTCTGACCCGTCTGTCTGACCTCTCTGTCTCTCTCTCTGACCCGTCTGTCTGACCTCTCTGTCTCTCTCTCTGACCCCTCTGTCTGTCCTCTCTGTCTCTCTCTCTGACCCCTCTGTCTGTCCTCTCTGTCTCTCTCTCTGACCCGTCTGTCTGTCCTCTCTGTCTCTCTCTCTGACCCGTCTGTCTGACCTCTCTGTCTCTCTCTCTGACCCGTCTGTCTGTCCTCTCTGTCTCTCTCTCTGACCCCTCTGTCTGTCCTCTCTGTCTCTCTCTCTGACCCCTCTGTCTGTCCTCTCTGATTCTCTCTCTGACCCGTCTGTCTGTCCTCTCTGTTTCTCTCTCTGACCCGTCTGGCTGTCCTCTCTGTCTCTCTCTCTGACCCCTCTGTCTGTCCTCTCTGTCTCTCTCTCTGACCCGTCTGTCTGTCCTCTCTGATTCTCTCTCTGACCCGTCTGTCTGACCTCTCTGTCTCTCTCTCTGACCCGTCTGTCTGTCCTCTCTGTCTCTCTCTCTGACCCGTCTGTCTGACCTCTCTGATTCTCTCTCTGACCCGTCTGTCTGACCTCTCTGTCTCTCTCTCTGACCCGTCTGTCTGACCTCTCTGTCTCTCTCTCTGACCCCTCTGTCTGTCCTCTCTGTCTCTCTCTCTGACCCCTCTGTCTGTCCTCTCTGATTCTCTCTCTGACCCGTCTGTCTGTCCTCTCTGTTTCTCTCTCTGACCCCTCTGTCTGTCCTCTCTGTCTCTCTCTCTGACCCCTCTGTCTGTCCTCTCTGTCTCTCTCTCTGACCCCTCTGTCTGTCCTCTCTGTTTCTCTCTCTGACCCCTCTGTCTGTCCTCTCTGTCTCTCTCTCTGACCCGTCTGGCTGTCCTCTCTGTCTCTCTCTCTGACCCCTCTGTCTGTCCTCTCTGTTTCTCTCTCTGACCCGTCTGTCTGTCCTCTCTGTTTCTCTCTCTGACCCCTCTGTCTGTCCTCTCTGTCTCTCTCTCTGACCCCTCTGTCTGTCCTCTCTGTCTCTCTCTCTGACCCCTCTGTCTGTCCTCTCTGTTTCTCTCTCTGACCCCTCTGTCTGTCCTCTCTGTCTCTCTCTCTGACCCGTCTGGCTGTCCTCTCTGTCTCTCTCTCTGACCCCTCTGTCTGTCCTCTCTGATTCTCTCTCTGACCCGTCTGTCTGTCCTCTCTGATTCTCTCTCTGACCCATCTGGCTGACCTCTCTGTCCGTCTCTCTCTCTGACCCGTCTGTCTGACCTGGGGGCGGCTCCAGTGGGTGTCCTGTGCGTTGACACCAGCCGACAGGATGCAGGTCGCGGTGGTCGCTGTCCAGCCAAACGTCAAACTGTGTAGACCAGCCGTCATAATGGATCTGCAGGAAAACACCTGGCTGCATCATTGTTCACTTCATGACATCACAAAGGTGCAGAGATACCTGAACAGAAGCATATGGTACCTTCACCCTGTAGTCTTCAGTGTCTGTTACCGTGGCGACACGGATTAACATGGGGTTTCTCCTGTCGACTGCCTCCAGCCTATGGTTCAACTGGAAACCATGTGGAGCTCTCTAATTGGACAAAGGCACAGATTCAGCCGTCAATGAACACAGGAAACTTTCTGATTGGACCCCCGTCTGCCTGTTTCCCCTCCTTCTCTCACCAGTGTGAATGCTAGACTGGGAGCAGCACTGGAACCTGTTTCCTGCAGGTAGTCCTCCCACACAAAGTTCTCAGGGCTGGGATGACCTGAAACACAAAGTGAAAGTACTCGAGAGTTCTACAGAGTAATACCGCCGATAGTATCTGCAGGATACATTTAAGTACTGAAAACTATAAACTGCAGTAGTGTTCCCAGGTCCAGCACATCTCTGAATACAAGGTCTGTTCTCTGGGTAATGGGTTCATGTACTGGAAGTAAAGGTGCTTCATACATACCCTGCGGGGCGGTCAGAGGTCGGCCCTGTTCTTCACACCAGCCCACAGGATGGATGTACGGACTGCTGCTGTCACACCTGATCCATCAATACAAACACTGTAAGTCAATGATTCTCACAGCTGCAGCTCCCCCTGCTGTCCAACACTAAAACTACAACAGCCGCAAACTGGCCAACTGATAATACACCTTTCTCTCTTTTTCCAGTCCGTCTGTCCACCTGTCTGTCTTTCTCACCAGTAGTCGTACGTGTCGTCCCAGTTGTCAAAGTGAACCAGGAAGCGATTATCAATGACATCAGCGACTGAAGCCACACAAACAAGTCCGGGGTTCTTCTTGTCCACCGCCTCCAACTTCATCCCCACCTGGAACTCACAATCCTGAGAGACAGACAGGTGGGCAGACAGTTAGGTGAAAACACAGACAGGTAAACCCTGGCAAATAGACAGGTGTACACTCACCGTGGAGCGGCAGGTAAACAGAGTGGGTGGAGCAGCGTGATACCCTGAGGACTGAAGATGGTCCTGCCAATCAAACTCTGTCTCACTCTGACCTACAGACAGACAGACAGGTAGATGCGGTTACATGAAACAAGGGGCTTCGTATCGCTGTTAGCCTCCTGTGCTCACCTTTAGGTGGGTGAAGCTTGTGGTTGTGCTCTTTACACCAGCCGGCAGGTTTGATGTCTGCAGAATCAGCATTTACCCAGAAGTCATAGCACTCTGAGTAACCATCGATATGGAGACGCAGCCGACAGCCAATCACCTGAGAGAGAGACAGAACGCTCACATGACCGCTCCTACTGAAGTAGGTGTGTGGGGGGGTTCTCTTACCTCAGCGACTGTCAGCACACAGAACATGGACGGATGCAGCGGGTCGATGCCTTCCAGCTTCATCCCCACTTTAAAACCAGTTCTCTTACTGGGAAAGGACTGTTCCTGAGAGACAGACAGGTGGCGGTTTTGAACAGGTGTGTCTCACCTGTGGCTGATGAAGAGTTGTGTCTGAACTTTGTGTTTTCAACACACCTGTGTAAAGAGAGTGGGCGGAGATGCCTCAGCTTTCTGCTCGTTCAGGTACTGCTGCCAGGACCAGGACCGCCTCTTCACACTCACTGAGGACCAGAACAGATCAGCCAGTCACACCACAACTCTACTCCCATGAGCCAATCACAGAGCAGCAGCTGTTACCTTGACTACTGCTGACTTTGTTCTTCATGCTTCTTCTTCTTCTTTGGTTTTCTTCTTTCCAGACAGAAGCAGACAGCTCTTTTCTTCTTCTTTTCTCTGAGTGGAACAAAAATATTGATGACATAATAATAATATCACAACTTCAGGTTACCAGCTGAAAACAACTGATAAATGATCAAACATCTGCTGATGACTTCCTGCCACCTGACAGGTTCTTAATCAGGGTTCTGCTTCCTTGGTTGAGCAGCAGGTACATCGCGTTGCTCTCTGGTATCTGCTGGATGACGCTGACCTCTAACTGTGGCACCTGGAAGCTGCTGGAGGAACCGTGAGAATCAGAATGCTGGATTCTTCTGGGTCCTTCAGCCCCACCCAGGATGAGGAACAATCTGATCAGGGTAGGTTAGTCTGGTTACTGATCACCTGTCAAACAGGTCTCTGTAAGTCCGGCTGGGGGGACACTGTCTGATGAGGTGTCATTAACAGAGAACCACAGAGGACAGTCCTGCCTCTGGTTCTGTTCACCCTGTCTAGATTTTCACCAGAACAACGAGTCACGTGCTCTGCAGACGTTCTCTCATGACTCCGCAGTGGGGTGCAGATGTATGGAACTTTCCTTCAGGAACCACCTGGAGCTGAATGTCACCACACCAAGAAAATGGAGGCAAACCTGAGGAGGAAACAGTCTCTGACCATGACCTTCTGCATCCTGTGAAGCAGAGGTTGGTGGGAGCTACAGGTGTCTGGGTCTAACAACAGGGTGGACCACAGGCCTGACACTGATGTTGTGGACCTGAAACTGATGAGCAGTCTGTTTTCTGATGTGGTCCAATACTTTAATGGGTTCAGTAAGTTCTTGGAGATCCAGCCATGTATACGTATGATGTCCATGTCCTGAGCTGTGATCTGCTGGGTGGTCACCATCTGTATCAGAAATGTACATGGACATGCCCGAGTTCAGGACAGGAGAAACAGCACCATCATGACCAGGACCAGTCACTATGGTGATCCAACAGTGTCAGTCTCCTGGTTTAGCTCAGGTTCAGGTCTCAGACTGATCAGTTCTGGATTTTTTCTCAGAACCGATCCTCCATGTTCCCCTTCTGCCTCTTCGCTACATTACTTTATCAGACAATAGCTTCATCTGAACACGCAGGGACCATGTGATCGATCCCTGTTACTATGGTGATCCATCAGGACGAACTCCGGCTTTATAATCTAACTCGTGACCTGGAACCAGGTTCTGGACCGGAACAACTAGAACCTGAGAGCTATGGATTAGTACTATCACTGATCCGATCTCCTCTCTTTTTCCTTTCTCTTCACAGCCGGAAGTCGCCCAATGTAACATACTCACATAGGAAGTCCTATGTGACCCCTTCAGAGTAAAGGTCTGATGCGTCAGAACAAACCGATCAGAAGTTCACCTAAAGTAGGCCAATTTTTTTACAACCAATCTGCTCCATCAGCGAGGTTCTGTCACCACAGGAAGCTTCCAGAACTGCAGCAGCAGGAGATCAGCTCAAACAGCTGATCGAAACTGGACCGATCATCAACTGATCGGTGTAAGACCGCGGATCAATGCACGTGAGCAGGAACAGCTCTTATTGTGAAGGCAGAGCGGAAGTGCAGCGCGCCTATCTGACCGGTGCCTTGACAGAGGAAACTAATCAGGTGGAGAACCGCGGCTCCGAGACCGGCTGCGAAGCCTCTGAGGCCGGATCAGAGCGTCGGATCCATCCGACACGAAGAGTCGCAAAGACGGAAACACTGAGCTCAATGGACACGGTGCCGGAACCGCGATTTGGAGCGAAACTCACCGACTGTGACGATCCGCGTCACTGCGCTGACACACAGAACAACACGGAAACTGGAGGCTGGGAGAGCAGTACGCATGCGCAGGAAGGAGAGGGGGAGGAGAGAGAGAGAGAGAGAGAGAGAGACCTGAAAACAGGTTCTGTTACAGAGAACCTGCAGAACCAGGGAGATACAGTCCAGCTGAGAATGTGATCAGGAACAGAAAGGTTGATCTGCAGCATCGATCACATTCTCACTTCTAATCTAACAGAACCCACAGTTACTGGAACAGCGCACAGAGGTTCTGGTTCAGGTACTGGGGAAGAGCTGAAATGTCTACATTGTTCATGCTTCACAGGAACTCTGAGATGGATTCAGAACCATTTAGGTCCTTACACAGCAGCAACGGTATTAAAACCAAGCAGGAGCCGGGGCATGGACTGATGTTCTGTTGGGATCCTATCCGACCCATAGTGTTGGTCAGGACTCTGGCAGCAGCTTTCAGGATGGCGTCATTCCCATCATCTGGCCTGCTGAAGCAGTTTTTAACAGGTCCTGGTCTGACAAGACGGCAGAACTCCACCAGGGTCCTGTCCTGCTGTGGACTTTTAAACCACTGAGTTCTGATCTCTGACTGAGTGAACATGTTCTGGAACAACTGTTCTCTCTGCAGTCCTTCTAACCCAGACTGATGGGCAGCAACAGTTGCTTTTCTGGATCATTGCTGATGTCTTTCCTTCTTGGCATTGTGCAGTTGCAGCAGAACTTCTGCTTTCATGGAGGAGGACCCTCTGATGAAGATCCGTTAATCGGATCAGAAGCTCCTGGGTGATACTTTACTTCTGAAACCTGTCGAGGAGGTGAGGCTGGACTCCACTTTCTCCCACAGATTGTTCCAGAGATGATTCTCTGGAATTGGTTAGGTGGTTCTGTTTGATGTGAAACTTCAGAACCTGCTAAAACCCAAATTGGTTTTATTGTGTCCTGATACATCAACCCGTAGAACTGAAGTAGGGCGGACTTTCTACTGACCCGGGGTGTATGCTGTTTAGAGCAGAATGTATTCAGATATTTTGTTCTGATCCAGTAACAGGACGTATTCCACTGGGTCAGGGTTCTCTCTGATGTTCCTCATCAGCAAACTTTATTTAGAAAATGTTGAGCTCTGTCTCCTCCTCACTTCCACCACACCACCAGTAAAACCACTTCAGCTTTATTATGGATCTGAGTCCAGTCCAGTAGAACCAACTGTCCAACACTCCCAGTCTGAGCTGGGAGCTCCTGCGGCTCCTCCCCTGCTCCGCCTCCTTCCCTGCGGCTCCCCTCAGAGGCGATGAGCAGCTGGACTGAGCGGAGGTGAGTTCTGCCCGTTCTGTTTCTGTGTTCTGGATAAACACAGGTTATTATCTGCAGTCAGACAGATTTTCTTCAGAGCAACAGCTCTGTGTAGTTCTGATTGGCTGCAGTATTGGACTTGGACCCGACTTAAACCTGCTCTGATGGAGCTCTGGGTGAAGTTTGACTTCTTGATCTAGGACAGGCCCATATTTCAGGGCTAGAACCGGCCCAGAGTGGTGTTCATGAAGTAAGCTTTTTTGGTTCCTTTGTTCTGCTGGTTCTAGTTGTTCTAGTTGGGAACTACTCCTTTTGGCTGAACCAGACTGAGCTTTAACCTTGCCGAAGTCTGACCTACACAACCAGATCTGGTTCAGACTTCAGGGTTCTGAACAGATCACCACAGGTTGGAGGTGGTCTTCAGAGCTGAGAACAGATCAGGTGGAGAATAGGAGACTGCTGATTTGACTTCTGGTTCTGCCCATTTTACCTGTTTAGGGCAGACAGAGTCCAAATACCTGGCCCAAATAGCAGAAAGGTTCAATTGACCAACCAAAGGGTTCTCCTGTTTTTGGGTCTTTCTTGTGGAATTGTAACAACTGTTCAAGAAAGATTGGAAGAAATCATTTAGACTGGCCCTCCACGTCCTTTAAGTCCAAACTGGCTGAAGGTTCCTCAGTGGGCCGTTAAACACCTGCTGGTTCTGTGCCTGGTCACTGTGTTTAACTGGGTCATTAACTCTGACATCATACATTAGTCAGCAGCGGTCTTGACTTACTGATCTGTGATTCTGTAACTCAGAACCTGAAACACTGTGAAAACACTGCTTTAAGCGGTACCAGAAAATCATATCACGTGGTTCTAGAGACATTTGAATGGTTCTAGAGTCTTGGTGCTTCTTGAAACAGTTTAAATGTTTCTACAGAGTCTTCAAGGTTGTTCTACAGATTCTTTAGGGGTTCTAGTGAGTCTGTGTGTTTTTTATGATGATCCTAGAAACTCTTGAGGTGGTTTTAGAGATCTGTTAAGGGGGTTCTAGAGAAAATAACCTCAGAGAACTATAAAGTAGCTGTAGAGTCTTTATGCTATTCCGGACACCCTCTTAGATGTTCTAGAAGGCTTTCTTGTTGGGTCTAGGACCCATTTATGTGTATTAGAGAGCTCTCAGGTAGTTCTAGAGACGTTTAGGTAGTTTAGGTAGATCAGAACCACAGAGGCAGCTTTAAGGGTTCTGCAATTTAGTTTGAGTGGAAGTAAACATGCCCTTAAGAAGTCCTTCAGACCTCAACTTGACATTGGCAGAACCTGACCATCTCTGGTCCACGGTCTGATTCTAAACCAAAGCCAAAACTCAGTCCGGACCTAGGGGACCAAAGCACATTCAGTTCTGAAGAACTGCCAAACTGAGAAATCCCTAAGATGTTTTCAGCTGATTTAAAGTGGGTCTGCTGAACAACAAGCAGGTCCGATTACTATCTGAGGGAAAACACTCATCTCTGATTGACCAACAGCGTCCATTACCTCCTAATGGACACAAAGCAGCAGCAGTAAACGTCAGCTTGAGCATCCCATTTTCTGCTCCCCTGGGAACTAAAACCATTAGCTTAAGGTTCCAGCCACACACACACACACTGGAGCACACACACTCATCAATAGCAGGAAAAAACAGACTTCCTGTCAATTGCATCATGAATATTTAAGGCAAGTTTAGTTCTGGGCCTGCAGAAGCCACAAATTCTGAGCACAGATCTGCAGCCACAGCCTGGAAACCAGACCTCACACCTTCATGTCCAGACGTCTTCTCCAAGAACTAGAAACCAGACCTCACACCTTCGGGTCCAGACGTCTTCTCCTAGAACTAGAAACCAGACCTCACACCTTCGGGTCCAGACGTCTTCTCCTAGAACTAGAAACCAGACCTCACACCTTCAGGTCCAGATGTCTTCTCCAAGAACTAGAAATCAGACCTCATACCTTCGGTTCCAGATGTCTTCTCCTAGAACTAGAAAGCAGACCTCACACCTTCAGGTCCAGACCTCTTCTCCTAGAACTAAAAACCAGACCTCACACCTTCATGTCCAGACGTCTTCTCCTAGAACTAGAAAGCAGACCTCACACCTTCAGGTCCAGACCTCTTCTCCTAGAACTAGAAACCAGACCTCACACCTTCAGGTCCAGACCTTTCTCCTAGAACTAAAAACCAGACCTCACACCTTCATGTCCAGACGTCTTCTCCAAGAACTAGAAACCAGACCTCACACCTTCGGGTCCAGACGTCTTCTCCTAGAACTAGAAACCAGACCTCACACCTTCAGGTCCAGATGTCTTCTCCAAGAACTAGAAACCAGACCTCAAACCTTCGGGTCCAGACGTCTTCTCCTAGAACTAAAAACCAGACCTCACACCTTCGGGTCCAGACGTCTTCTCCAAGAACTAGAAACCAGACATCACACTTTCATGTCCAGACGTCTTCTCCTAGAACTAGAAATCAGACCTCATACCTTCGGTTCCAGATGTCTTCTCCTAGAACTAGAAAGCAGACCTCACACCTTCAGGTCCAGACCTCTTCTCCTAGAACTAAAAACCAGACCTCACACCTTCATGTCCAGACGTCTTCTCCTAGAACTAGAAAGCAGACCTCACACCTTCAGGTCCAGACCTCTTCTCCTAGAACTAGAAACCAGACCTCACACCTTCAGGTCCAGACCTTTCTCCTAGAACTAAAAACCAGACCTCACACCTTCATGTCCAGACGTCTTCTCCTAGAACTAGAAAGCAGACCTCACACCTTCATGTCCAGACCTCTTCTCCTAGAACTAGAAACCAGACATCACACCTTCAGGTCCAGACCTTTCTCCTAGAACTAAAAACCAGACCTCACACCTTCATGTCCAGACGTCTTCTCCTAGAACTAGAAAGCAGACCTCACACCTTCATGTCCAGACCTCTTCTCCTAGAACTAGAAACCAGACATCACACCTTCAGGTCCAGACCTTTCTCCTAGAACTAAAAACCAGACCTCACACCTTCATGTCCAGACATCTTCTCCTAGAACTAGAAACCAGACCTCACACCTTCGAGTCCAGACGTCTTCTCCTAGAACTAGAAACCAGACCTCACACCTTCGGGTCCAGACCTCTTCTCCTAGAACTAAAAACCAGACCTCACACCTTCAGGTCCAGATCTCCTCTCCAAGAACTAGAAAACAAGCCTTACACCTTCAAGTCCAGACGTCTTCTCCAAGAAGTAGAAACCAGACCTCACACCTTCATGTCCAGACGTCTTCTCCTAGAACTAGAAAGCAGACCTCACACCTTCATGTCCAGACCTCTTCTCCTAGAACTAGAAACCAGACCTCACACCTTCAGGTCCAGACCTTTCTCCTAGAACTAAAAACCAGACCTCACACCTTCATGTCCAGACGTCTTCTCCTAGAACTAGAAACCAGACCTCACACCTTCGAGTCCAGACGTCTTCTCCTAGAACTAGAAACCAGACCTCACACCTTCGGGTCCAGACCTCTTCTCCTAGAACTAAAAACCAGACCTCACACCTTCAGGTCCAGACCTCTTCTCCTAGAACTAGAAAGCAGACATCACACCTTCAGGTCCAGACCTCTTCTCCTAGAACTAAAAACCAGACCTCACACCTTCAGGTCCAGATCTCCTCTCCAAGAACTAGAAACCAGACCTCACACCTTCAAGTCCAGACGTCTTCTCCAAGAAGTAGAAATCAGACCTCACACCTTCAGGTCCAGACGTCTTCTCCAAGAACTAGAAACCAGACCTCACACCTTCAAGTCCAGACGTCTTCTCCAAGAAGTAGAAATCAGACCTCACACCTTCAGGTCCAGACGTCTTCTCCAAGAACTAGAAACCAGACCTCACACCTTCGGGTCCAGACGATGTGAGAATCCTTCTCAATGAACATCTACCCGTCTTCCTGTCATGTCTCCACAGGATGTTGTCATCTCATTCTGCTACCTCTGTCCCCACCTCCACAAGCCCCCCTCCACCTCGCACAGTGACGTCTGACCCTCGACAAGTTAACATGGAAACCTACTGGAGAGAAGTACAGAGCATCGAAGAGGAGCAGGAGGGGGAAGAAGAGGAAGAGGAGAGGAAGAGCATGGATGGTGAGTCATATTGACAACAGAGTGAGACCTCGTCTTTCTGTGTGTGTCCTTCATGTCTTTGCTTTGTGTAGAGGTGGAGCTGGAGGAGGCATGGCTGACGGAGGCGGGGTTATCGTCCCTGGTCGTGGGCTCTTCGTCAACAGAGTCACCACCTGTGGCAGAGGCAGTGCTATCCACGTTGACACGGCAACAAGCCGCCATGGTGAAGAAGAGGCTGGATAACTACAACGAGACACTGAGGAAGAGAAACAGGCAGCCAATCAGAGACGTGCGCGACATCTTCACTGAGGTAGGACTTGTAGAACATCGCACAGATGTGTTCAGTCAAACTGGAGAACCTTTATGAGTTTTATCTGTTTCAGCCTGATGGTGACTCTGCAGGGCACTGCCCATTCCCGACCCAATCTCATCCTGAGTCACCTCCAAGGAGGTACCACACCACAACCAAGACCATCCGCCGCAACACTAACAGAGGTACTGCTCGGCCTACTTGCTGACGGTCTCAGTTTACAGGTTCTTCTGAAGGTCCTACTTCAGGAGCCAGAAAGGTGGTGGTGGTTTTCCACATGGTTCAAAAAATATCTCTTTAAAGACCTAGAAAAATGTCTTATTGGAGTTTTAGATGTTTCAGTCTTTCTAGATGTTTTACAGGTGGTGGTTGTTGTTTTATGATGTGAATATTGAGCGATGACAGATCATTTAATGGTTTAGAGCCATCCTTGTGGAGATCTGTCCAGATGTTTTAGGTGTCCAGGTGCATGTACAGTTTTCTGCATATATTTCATGGTTCCTCATCTCGATGACCAGGTGTTATGTTAAAGTCCTGAGGCTCCTTCACCTTTAACCATTTTTGATGCTTTTTAGGCTACTAATAGTCATTTGGGCTGTACTGTTCATCTAACTAGTTCGGCAGATGTTTTGCAGTCTGAAGACACCACCCTTTGACTTTCATTGTTGTTACTGAACTCCTGAAGATCATGTAGGTGGGTTTCATGGTCCTGGCCACAGCTACAGCATCCTTGTTTACTGCATCTTAGTGTGAAACTCCTGGCTGCATTCAAATGCAACAAATAAAGATTTCTCATTTGCCACCTTTGGCCCAACATGCTCAGAAATCTGGAAAGAGGTCCATCAGAGATTTTCTGTAGCTCCACCTGTCTTCTTCACTCAGTCCATCCAAAGATCCAGCCAAGGTTTAGCTGGATCTTTGAGCTCCTTAGAGTCGTCTGGTTTGGACTGGTGCCATGCTGGAGGTGGTCTGCTCACATTCAAGTTTAGTTTCTGAACAGAAAAGGTTCCTTGGTGGAAAAGTTGAAGCAATAATCACATGATTATGATTACAGATATGATAATATCTGAGGTTTGGTCATGTCTTGGTATTGGGTCTGGTAGTTTTGTACACAGTACTACCTGTAGGTTCTATAAACCAGACCTTGTTGGTTATTTTGATCTTTACAAGTTGTATTGGACATTAAGGAGGCTGCCTTTCAGGTTCATCATAAGATGGTTCTGAATTGAATTTCATTCTGAATGGTATTTCATTAGAGCCTTTTGAAGGTTCTAGTGGTTCTAGATTGTTCCAGGTGTTACTGATTGTTGTGTTGTTTACAGGGCGGTCCACTCTTCCCATGTTTGTTTTCGAGGATCAGCTTCCTGAAGACCCATCATCCCCTGCTCCCACCCCCTCCCCCTCCTCTCCTAACACATACTCATCACCGGTGAGCCAGTTGAGGTGTGCTGATTGGCTACTGCGGGACACTCCCTACTCAGAGGGCGTGGCTGAGCACAAACAGGGCGGGACATGCAGGGATTGTGTATGTTTCCATGGAGACGAGAACAGTGAGCTGCAGGTGAGTGTGAACGTTGCTGTGCATCAGGACTGGCTGGCCAGCACCCTGGAGGCTGCTGATTGGTTTCTGGTGGTGTGTGTGTGCAGTTTGCTCCCGTCTCGCCGTCACATGGTCTCACCTGTGCAGATGACCTGTCATCACGTGACCTAACACGGCTCGGCTTCATCTCTCACATTGAACTCTCCACCTTCCTGCAGGCTCTGGGAGTCCAAACCAAACGCACCCGGCCGCCACACAGCAGGACTCGGGGTGCGCTTCATTTGACATGATGGTTCAAACCAGGTTTACAGCCCAGTTTAACCAGTGAGGGAGAAGTGGCCGCTGGTCAGAGGTGGTTGATAAGTTCCAGATTCCAGAGATGTGGAATCTTCATTTCTGCCATCTTCAATAAGAACGATGCAGATTTCTCTTTTAATTCTAGATTCCAGGTTGTAAGTAGCTTGTGATGCTATCTGGAGGGATTCATGTATTATTTGTTATTAAATGAACGTCTTTTAATGGTGTTGGAGGGAGCTGGTGGAGTAGAAGTTTCATTACCCAGAAGTACTCTGAGCACATGATGATAAAGTTCTTCATCTTAATAAATACAGTAACTCACCACAGAGACTGCTGGTTCACTTTAGATGGATCTGCTCTTTTTACAAATGATAACTGGTTTTAGATCAACTTGTTGAGATTCAAATTCTTCAGCCTAGGTCAGTCCTCCAGAGCTGCGGTTCTACATGTTTTAGATGTTTCCCTGGCAGGCCTCTGCAGAACCTGAGGACACGCTGAAGAGCTAAACCAGCCAGGTTGAAGCTGTGTTGGCAAGGGGACACATCTGAAGCATGAGGACTGAATTTGGACATCCTGGTCCAGGGAGTCCTTTAGATGCTGAATCTTGACAATGGAACCGTTGAAGCTGTTGCTCTCAGACCTAACCAAGGATATGATAGTCGATCATCCAGCTTTAGGTCAGACTGTCTTCAGGGAAAAAAAGTGAAGCAGAAGTGACTTTTCTGTCTTCTGTCCTTCAGACGGCGGCGTGTTTGGCGTCTCTCTGAACTCTCTGTTGGACAACGACAGGAAGAAGTTTCCCGGAGTCAAAGTTCCTGTCTTCTTTCAGAAGGTGAAGAACAAACCTGTCTGTCCATCCATCTGTTGGAAGCCTTCTCAGACTTAAGCTCCCTTTCTTTATACTGCATTACTATTTTAGGCTGAACAGCTGAACATTCCCATCATGCTTTGTAACAGAGTCTGTGGTTTGCAGCGAGCAGGAACCAAACAGCCAGCAGAGTTGGAGATGATGTGTGACCTCAGAGCAGCTATCTGTCTCTCTGTCCTTCTAGTTGTTGAGCTTCTTGGAGCAGAATGGTCTGCAGACTGAAGGAATCCTTCGAGTTCCAGGATCAGCTGCAAAACTGAAGGTAACTCCCAAAGTCGCTCATCCACACTGACCCAGAGTTCCTGAACACCACGGGTCATTCCAGCCTGAACGCTGAAACCAGATCTTCAGCCGACAGCAGTCCTTTCCAGGACCAACTATCAGAAACAACTTCAGAAATTCGTCAAAAAAGGTCAATATTCCCACATTTTGTCCCACGGTGTTTTTGATCTCTGTCTCTCCTTCTGCCCTGCCCTCTACCAACACTCCCGTCCCTCCCTCCCCCTGCAGTTCTTGCGGAGAGAGCTGGACCGGTGCTGGAGCATCTTTGACTGGACTGAGGTGCGCCCGGTGGATGCTGCAGGACTGCTGAAGCTTTTCATCAGAGAGCTGCCCACACCCCTGCTGACACACACACACCTGTCCACGTTCTGCTCTGTTCTGGGTACGAGCGCACACAGACATGAGTGTGTAGGTAGGTCCTCTCAGCTGATGTTTTGGGGTGTGTCCCTGCAGGCGTGTCCTCTGAGGTCCATCAGGTCCAGGCTCTGCAGCTGCTCCTCCTTCTTCTTCCTGAAACCCACAGAAACACCCTGAGGGTAAATTACACCTTTATTCTGGTCTTCTTCTTTCCACCTTAAATTTACACAGAATGATTCATAGTAAAGGTGTTTCCATGGTTACAGGCCCTGCTGGTCTTCCTCCGTAAGGTGGTCTCTCATCAGGACCAGAACCGGATGTCTCTGTGGAATGTGTCCATGGTGATGGCTCCCAACCTGTTCACTCACCGTAACCGTGGAAAGAAACTCTCCATCACCAAGCAGCGAGATGAGATGGAGGAGGCAGTGGGTGGAGCTCACCTGATTGGGCTAATGATCCGACACCAAGACCTGCTATGGACCGTGAGCCTCTGAATCTGTCCACTGTTACATTAGTGTCCCACCAACACCGACATCACTTCCTGTTTTCTCCCTCAGGTCCCAAACTTTCTTCTGGCCCAGGTGAGACAGGTGAACCAGGCGTCCAATCAGAGAAAGTTTAACCTGAGCAGGACAACGTCCCGTCTTCTAAGGCGGAAGAACGAGAAGAACGACAGGAACCAGGTGAGTTCTGGCCCTGAACTTGACCCAGAAAAGACAGGTGAACCGGACGTCCACTCAGAGTTGGACCTGAGCAGACGTCGTTGTGTCTGCTGAGGCGGAGGTGAAGAAATGGTGATGGGACCAACAGGAACCAGTTGTGATTTTAGTTTTTGATGTTTGGCAGTGTGGCCGGGGTTGTTCCTCCACGGTGGGTTTTTCTGGAACAGAACTAGACAGAACTTTGGTCTTTCGGGTTGATTTCATCCATTAGGTATGTACAAGGTCATCAACAGAAGCAGAGGCAGCCTGGACGAATATTGTAGAGGTGTCACCATTAATGTGTTTAAAGGCCTCTGATCTGGTGAGTCCAGGGTGCTGCGAGGGTCCCGACCCATGTGGAGGTCCAACTTTTTCTTCCATTGCTGGGGTTCTTTTGAGGGGACGTGGTGGGAGAAGGAGTTGGACGGTGATCGTTTGAGTCCAGAAACATCTGCTCAGTAAAGTCTAGCAGTACTCAAAGACCCGAGTGTGGATGAATCTTCTTCTTAAATGTGTTTAAAGAGTCGGTGGTGAATAAACGGCCCAGGGTGAGGTCGGCAGCTGCTGAACCACTCAGTACCTCTGCTGACTGAACCAAAAGGTCCTGCTTTAGGACTTCAGACTCGTGTTTGTCCCAGTTTGCAAACCGACCTCTTTAGCTGTTGGGTGTTCTGCTATGATGCCCACAGCTGTCTGTCCTGTAATGATCCATATCATCAGGAAACCAGAACACTCTTCTGGTTCTACTGTAGTTTCTGATGTCCTTAACATCAGTCACCCACAGCAGGGGTTTGAGGCTAGGATGGGCGTTTATCGGTATCGTGGTTAAAATGATAATTTATTGTGATGAGGTCATTTTCTCTTTGGTGCTGATCCAATCATCACCTGCTCAGTCAAATTCACACTGGCTGATCCGGATCAAGCCTCCCCTTTGTGGTTCCAGGGAGCACCAACATTTGTTGGATCTCGGTGCTTCTAGATCTGTCCGGGGGTAAATATTGAGTGGATCCATTTATCTCGGTATTCCTGGTTCTCCTCAGCACTCGTGGATCCAGAAAGGTAACCTTCTGGAGCAGAAGCGTGACTGTCATTCTCAGCTGGGAGACTGGTTGATCGGAGACCTTTATGAAGTTAAAATATAAACAGATTCGGAGATGAAGGCGGAACGTGAGCAGAACCACCCTACCTGTAGCTGATTGTTTCTGGTACTGTCAGCTCAAAGTACTGCTCGGTCTGTTTTAATGCAGTTCTTAGGCTTATATTGTGAAGAAATGAGTTGCGATCTGAACTGGACCTGGCTGCAGGTCCCACAGTGACTCTAAGTGATCCAGTTTGTTGAATGACCAGAGATAAAAGAAATCCACTTTAATTGATTTCATTTGAATGAATCGTCCCAAAAACACTCAGCTGGTTCTGGATGAAATGACATTAAATCACCAAAACCAACCAGGCTCAATGCATTGGTGCTGGTTTTCTATTAGCGCCTTTACTGCAGGGGTGTCCACAGTCGGTCCTTGAGGGCCGGTTTCTTGCGTGTTTTAGATGTTTCCCTGCTCTCCTCATTCAGGTGATTGCTGTTCAGTAAAAGCCTGGTAATCAGCCATCAATGGACATCAGGTGTGCTGAAGGAGGGAAACATCTAAATTATGCAGAAGACCGGACCTCAAGGACTGACTTTGGACACCCCTGCTTTAATGGGAGCTCCTCGGCAGCTTCGCCTGTTTTATTCATTCGAGATCCTTTTACAATCAGTGAGGTCCATAAAGGCCGTAGGCTTTATAAATTAGAGCTCCACCCCAACTTCATGTTGCTTATAAATTTAAAATCTAAACTGTAAAACCCTCCAATGCAACCATGTCTCGGACTTGGTAAGCAAGTCTGTAAATACGCCGCTCCATTGGCCTGCAACTGTTCACCAGAAGGAGCTAAAAGTAAGGACACGGTGTCCTGAACGTTAGAAAAAACACCTCAGTAGCTGCTTTTCTCCAACTTGACCTCTATCCAAACTTTATGTTTGTGTTCAGATTGCTGTAACTTGTGTTCTCCTGGGTGCCCTTCAGGCCCAACCCGCGGTACTGGGGGAAGAATTTGACTTTCCTTACTCCAAGTTCCCCCAGTTAAACGCAGACATGGTCTCCATAGAGGTTAGAACCTCGTCTAGAAGCCGATAGAAACCATTTCTGTGAAGTTGAAAGCAGAGATCTCACAGATCCTTCCAGGAGATCCTCAACCGGAATTATCACAAATAATTATTAACACAAAGATCATTTAATAAAGTTTGTCATTTCTGAGGAAACTTAGAGTTTTGGGTCGATTCTTTTGGACCTTAAGAGATTAACCTCCATGAGATGTTTCCTACTTCTACAAACGGGAGCATGGCCACAGGGGTGGCACCTGCTACATATACTGTATACAGAAAAGCTACTTTAGTGCAGTAAAACAACTACTGAGTCCAAATTAAACTGGTGCTGTTGGGTTTAATGGGAGATTTAACTTTGGCAGCTTTAGGACAGTCTGATTATTTTAACCTTTATCAAAAAACAGAAACAGAACAGAAATGTCAAAGCTTGCGCTTCAGATGTTAGACGGCAGTTTCAGGGGGCCACCCTTCTACCTGCCCCCCATTCTAGACACGGCCCTGTCTATAAAGGCTAAATAAAATCAGACATGATGATGTGTTGCTGGTTGAGATCTACTCGATGTTGTCAGACAGGTTCTACTGAATGGTTTGGTACTGCAGGTCTAGCAGGAATCAGGCCCGGTCAGTGGTCAATCCAAGTCCCTGCTGCAGATGAGGGGAGGTCCTCCACGGCCCAATCGGTACGACTGTTCTGACTGCAGCTAATAGTCCTGATTTGTATTTATTAATTAAAATGTTTTTAAAACCAGTGGTTCCTCTGCTGTTCTCCAGGGAGGAACCCAGAACCTGCTCTGCTTCATGCTCATATCCTCCTTCATCATTTGTTCAATACAGGTCCTTCTCAAAATATTAGTATATTGTGATAAAGCTCATTATTTTCCATAATGTAATGATGAAAATTTAACATTCATATATTTTAGATTCATTGCACACTAACTGAAATATTTCAGGTCTTTTATTGTCTTAATACGGATGATTTTGGCATACAGCTCATGAAAACCCAAAATTCCTATCTCACAAAATTAGCATATCATTAAAAGGGTCTCTAAACGAGCTATGAACCTAATCATCTGAATCAATGAGTTAACTCTAAACACCTGCAAAAGATTCCTGAGGCCTTTAAAACTCCCAGCCTGGTTCATCACTCAAAACCCCAATCATGGATAAGACTGCCGACCTGACTGCTGTCCAGAAGGCCACTATTGACACCCTCAAGCAAGAGGGTAAGACACAGAAAGAAATTTCTGAACGAATAGGCTGTTCCCAGAGTGCTGTATCAAGGCACCTCAGTGGGAAGTCTGTGGGAAGGAAAAAGTGTGGCAGAAAATGATGCACAACAAGAAGAGGTGACCGGACCCTGAGGAAGATTGTGGAGAAGGGCCGATTCCAGACCTTGGGGGACCTGCGGAAGCAGTGGACTGAGTCTGGAGTAGAAACATCCAGAACCACCGTGCACAGGCGTGTGCAGGAAATGGGCTACAGGTGCCGCATTCCCCAGGTCAAGCCACTTTTGAACCAGAAACAGCGGCAGAAGCGCCTGACCTGGGCTACAGAGAAGCAGCACTGGACTGTTGCTCAGTGGTCCAAAGTACTTTTTTCGGATGAAAGCAAATTCTGCATGTAATTCAGAAATCAAGGTGCCGGAGTCTGGAGGAAGACTGGGGAGAAGGAAATGCCAAAATGCCAGAAGTCCAGTGTCAAGTACCCACAGTCAGTGATGGTCTGGGGTGCCGTGTCAGCTGCTGGTGTTGGTCCACTGTGTTTTATCAAGGGCAGGGTCAATGCAGCTAGCTATCAGGAGATTTTGGAGCACTTCATGCTTCCATCTGCTGAAAAGCTTTATGGAGATGAAGATTTCATTTTTCAGCACGACCTGGCACCTGCTCACAGTGCCAAAACCACTGGTAAATGGTTTACTGACCATGGTATCACTGTGCTCAATTGGCCTGCCAACTCTCCTGACCTGAACCCCATAGAGAATCTGTGGGATATTGTGAAGAGAACGTTGAGAGACTCAAGACCCAACACTCTGGATGAGCTAAAGGCCGCTATCGAAGCATCCTGGGCCTCCATAAGACCTCAGCAGTGCCACAGGCTGATTGCCTCCATGCCACGCCGCATTGAAGCAGTCATTTCTGCAAAAGGATTCCTGACCAAGTATTGAGTGCATAACTGTACATGATTATTTGAAGGTTGACGTTTTTTGTATTAAAAACACTTTTCTTTTATTGGTCGGATGAAATATGCTAATTCTGTGAGATAGGAATTTTGGGTTTTCATGAGCTGTATGCCAAAATCATCCGTATTAAGACAATAAAAGACCTGAAATATTTCAGTTAGTGTGCAATGAATCTAAAATATATGAATGTTAAATTTTCATCATGACATTATGGAAAATAATGAACTTTATCATAATATGCTAATATTTTGAGAAGGACCTGTAGATGGTTACACATTTCTCATATCTTTAAAGTGACCACAAACAAACAAACGACGTGTAAACAGAAATATTTATGCTCATCCAGACCTATAAACCCAAAATTCCAGACTGGGAAGCTACCGTGAATATGAGATATTTTTGCACATGGTTTAGGCCCCAACCCTGGCCCCTGGGGGCCCCCACGGGTAGACTGGTTGTCTTTCATCTGTTCCTTGAACAGTCTAGGAGAATCCGGCAGACGTTCTCTAGCCGAACATTATTTACCATTAGAATGATGTTCTGGATCTCTGAAACTTCTCCCGTTTCTAACCGGCTGGGTGCAGCTGATGGACCAGAACCGGTCTCCTCTTTGTTTGAAGATGCCTTCAGGAACCTTCTGAACATGACCAGAGTCGTTTCATCCGGGTTCATTTGTCGTGTTCTCCAGTGAGTTCCTTCAGTTCTCATCAAACTGAAACCAAGTTCATCTGTCAGGTTATCGTTTATGTTGCTTTGGTTCTGTTGGGATCAAACAGAACCAGTCAGAACTTTACAGCTGGTAGTTTCCCAATAAATGAGGTCCAGAAATTAGCAATAAAAGACATCCGCAGTAAAACTAATAATTATCCTTCACTATTAAAACAATCAAATCTAAGAGAATGAAACTCTTCCTAGACCAGCCCGTCTCTACAGAAGATCGTTCCTGGTGTTCCTTCCTTACAGTGAGTGGAGCTCCAGCAGAGAAAGCTCTGCCCCCTGGGCTCCTCCTGGGTTCAGACGGGTCCTGGGAACATCTAAAAGCAGCAGGTTATCTGCCCTCAGAGTTCTGCTGGGAACATTCCCATGAGGTCCGATAATTTAGGAGGTGCTGGACCGTTTAAACATTTAAAACCAAAAGTAAAATCTTAAAACGAACCGGCAGCCATGCAAAGAGTAATCTGGTCAGCAGACGGGCAGCAGGGTTTTGGACCTGCTGCAGATCATGTAGAAGGTAGCCGTCCATCCCAGCATAGACAGAGTTGCAGGAGTCCAGTCTAGAGGTCATGAAAGCACGAATGACCCTTTCATTGGTTCTGTGACATAGACAAGGTTTGATTTAGAGGTCAACCTGGAGGTCAACCCGGACCACTGCACAGACCCGTATATCAGGTTAGTGGTTAGGTCCACAATGATCCAGAAACAGCTCAGACACAACCTGAACTTTCTTAGAAACAAGCAAAGATTAACTGACACCAGAACCTGTCAAAATTCTGGTTCTGTTTCCAGGTCAGTGAGCTGTGTGAAGGTGTCATCAGGGTTCACGCTCCCCTACACACCAAGGTTTCCATGGCGATACAACTAGATGAACTGACGACGGCTAAAGATGTCACGACCCGTTTTGAGTCCGAGATCAGGTAACATCTGAACCTCCCACACCTGTCCAACCACCTGTCTCAGGTAACCTGTCTGTCTGTCTGTCTTTCTGTCCCAGCCCGGCCCAGTATCTGTACGAAGTTGGAGGAAACATCTGTAAGTGTCTTGATGACATCATCAACACACGCCTGTCTGTGAAACACCTGAGAACCTGTCTGTGTTTCTGCCTGCCTGTCTCACAGATGAGCGCCGCCTCCAGCCGGACTGCTGCCTGCTTGACGTCTACAGAGTGAATCCTCACTGTGATTGGCTGATCAAACCCTGACGAGCCGTCCGATTGTCAGTCACCTGAACTCACCTGTTCTGTTACCTTCTGATGTATGAAGATGTTTCAATAAAACCTGAACATGGTACTGTCTCCCCCTGCTGGTCACTGCTGGTCCCTGCAGATTAAAGTCAGTAACACCTGGCAGACAGAACTGAGGGCAGTCAGAACATGTTAGAAAACATCTAAAATGGTTTATTTAATCCCATCTGATGACATCATTACACGCGTGTTTTGCACAACACGGCAGCTCTGCTCATGAAACTGAGCAGAACCGTTTAAATAAAACAAAGTCAGGAGGTTCTTGTACAGAGTTCAGTTCAGACCGAGTCAGACGACGCGTCCAGAGGTCAGTCACAACCATGGAGGTCAAATCAGAATCAGAACCTCTTCTGACAAAAAGAACCTCACTGGTATTTGGTACAAATAAACTTCACAATAAACTCCATCCAGATGCTGTTTAGCTGTTCCCCACCTGCCCTCAGGGTGTTCTCCAAGCTGTAGTCCAGATGTTCTCCAGTTGTTTCACACCTAATGTTCTGAACAGTTCTCCCATGGTTCTCTAGCTGGTCTCCGTACACCATCCAGGTGTTCTCCATCTGCCGTTCAGTCCCGAGGAGCAGTGAATGTTCTCCAGGTGTTAGGAACAGCCGATGTTCTCCAGGTGTTGTTCCTCAGCAGCCATGGCAGCGGCCTGCAGCGTCTCGGTGTCGCTCTGCAGAGGATTCAGCTGCTTCCTCTCGCTGTGCATGTTGTTCTCGTGACGCTTCAGGTCCGACGCCTGAAACAACAGAGTGGTACTGAACTCAGCACAAGTCCAAACAATCATCAGTGCATCATGCAGGGGGCGTGGCCTCTGCTGTAACCAGGGTGCCATTGTCAGGCCAGAATTATTCATACCCCTGCCAGATTTAGAAGTGTGTTTGTGAAAGGAGGTGAGACGGGTTCATAAAACAGAGCATCAGCTTCTTCTTATTGACAACGATCCATACCCTCCTCATCATCTCACCTTCTAACCGCTGAGGACCGTTCTGCATTGTTCCTCTGGGTGATAAGGCTGGAAAGCCTCCTTACCATCACCCTAATCTTTAGCTCCCTCCACAGATCCTCTGGCTGGGCTGCTCCAGAACATTAGTATTACTTCCAGTCAGAACAATCATGTTGGTCTGTGACCAGATCTGCGTGGGGAGTGAATACTTTGGGCCTTAACTGTGTGTTGGTAGAACAGCAGTCATGAAGTCTGGTTGTTTTAATTCAATTCAACTCAAGTTTTATTTATATTGCACCAATTCACAACATGTCATCTTAAGGCACTTATACGACAAAAAATGATCCTAAAATATAGATTTTACCAAATATATTTTAAATCCTGGCCAACTTTATATTTTAAATTCCAAAATGTTTCCTATGAATTCCCATCAAGAGTTCCCCAGTTTCCCAGAATGTGGTCTAGTCAGTGTGTTACAGTGCTGGAGTGTGACTGGGAGCAGTGGTACCTTGGCGAAGGCCTTGGTGCAGGACGGACAGACGAAGGGTTTCTCTCCTCTGTGTCTCCTCTCGTGGTCCTTCAGGTGAGACTTGTGTTTAAACGCCTGCACAGAGACGGGTCAGACAGTCGGGTCAGCAACATCTCCTCTCAAACATCATTTATTTAACCAGGTGTGTCCCATAGAGATTAAGAGCCTTTTTCCAGTACCTTGCGGTACTACAAAGTCACACCGTGGAGTCTACAGAAGAACGTACATATTTGCTCCACGTGAGCCAGAAGGAGAACCTCAGAGAAGATGACACTGATCCTGTCAGCAATGAAAACATTGTTCTTCTTCATCTGATCCGAGCTGTCATCTTCTGTCCGTGGAGTCAGCTTTTTAACATTCTCCACCTGTGTGCGGTGGACTGAGGTTCTGAATGCTGACTACCCCTGCTAACCCAGGTTAGCTTGATGCTCTCCAGGTAAGCAGGTTACCTGCTCTGTGTAGCTGAGGCAGGACCTGCACAGAAGACTACCTACTTCTACATCCACTGTGCTGCTCTTTAAGCTGGATTCAAGCTTCCCTTCACACCTTCAGCCTGTCCAACGTTCTACTGAATGTCTTTTAACTTGTCGAGACAGACCTGAGGACATCTCACCGGTTCTGTCCTCACTCAAAATGCCTGAATGGTCTTGCTCCTTGGTGCCTGTTTGGCTCCAGCCTCTTCTACCTCCATGGGTCCTAAGATCAGCCCACCAGCTGCTTGTAGTCATCCTAAAACCAGCCAGGAACCCAAGGAGATCCAGCTTCTTCAGTTGTGGCTCCACACTTCTGGAACAGGTTGGTTTTAATGTTAGACCAGCATCTTCACTTCCTGTTTTAAGCCACTTTTAAATGCATCTTTCCCCGGTGACCCTTGACCCTGTGTCAGTTAACATGTCTCCATTTCATGACCGTTTCTATCTCTGTTTTAACTGTTTTGTGCTTTTTGTGCAGAACTTTGGACAAATTGGGACTTTTGTTGAAGGAGGACCACAGTTGATTCAGAAAACAGATACAACAGAACCGAATAAACAACCAGGAGATAGAACCTTCTCATTAAAAGTATGTAGTATTTTCATTCTGTCAAGGATCGGGTCAGAATTCTTTAGAACACAGGCGGGTATACAACGCTATGACCGATACAGATTTAGGTTCTCAGTAGTGATTCGGCTTTTTGGATCATAGGACATTTGGTTCAAAACGGTCCAAAAACTAAATAATCAGCAGAAGAACCCATCTTCCTTGCTTGGTCCAGAAGTAATGTCCCTCAGATATAGAATCTGCTAACTGGGGTTATTTCCATGGATCATGTTCATTATCATGTTCAGAACACGCCCCAGATGGGAAGTCATGTGGAACATTGGTCCCAACCAGACCGACCCAGCTGGCTGACAGAACCACAGAAAGATTTTAATCATCAAAGTGTTTTGGCAGATGGTTGGAGGCTAGCAAACAGGGCTAATAGGTAGACATCAGACAAGAACCTATCCACCACAGATCTTGGAGGAGAACTCAGTCAGGCTCAATGAACTAAAGTCTTCTCCATAAATACAAAAACATTCAGAACTGACTTGGCTGCCATCTTGGATTTGCTCTGACAGGTGATACACAGTCAGGTAAGAAGACAGGTGAGCTGACCTTGTCACACATCTGACAGGCGAACGGTCTCTCGTTGCTGTGAACTCGCTCGTGTTTCTTCAGGTCTGGAGCTCTTATAAACGACTTCCCACAAACGTCACACCTGTAGGGTTTAAAGCCTGTGTGGATCTTCAGGTGCTCTGGAACGGACAGGTGAGGGCGGAGTCAAACATACAAGTTTGCAACAAACAGGCAGCAAGAACAAATCAGATGGAATGGTTCCTCAGGTGAATGCAGGTGTGACGAAGTGTAGTCTTACCTTTCAGGTGAGCATGGGTGGTAAACGCTTTGGAGCAGATCTCACAGGCAAATGGACGTTCCGCTGAGTGCAGCTTCTCGTGTTTTCTAAGGAGGCGCATCAGATGCACTTTCAGCTGAGTTTTCAGGTGTATCTTTTTTCTGCTATATTGTTTTGTACAGGTGTGCACATACCTGAGTCTACTCTCATCCAGGAAGGTCTTCCCGCACACCTGGCAGGCCAACTGGTCCCGGTGTCCGTACAGCAGGTATTCAAACTTCATTTCAGTGGGGGCTGCAGACCAGCTGGGTGCCTGCTCATCCTTCACCTCGCCCATACTATCTGTGAAGGTCAAGGTCTGGGTGGCGTGATGCTCCGCCCCCAGTTCCTTAGGCTCCGCCTCCATTTCTGCCACCACATCCTGGTCGTAGCAGGCCACCTAAACAGGTCACACAGGTTAACCAGACAGGGTCATGGATCTCAACTTTCAAGATGTAGTCCATAAACGCCTAAATCTGACCATCTGACCTTGTTCTATGATGTAAAGCAGGTCACCTGGGGTAATTACTTTACTGTAGCCCCGCCCCCCACCCCTGGCAACTACAGCTAAACAAATCTGAGACGTGCACCTACAACTTTGACCAACAGAGTCAGTCATCAGGTACGCACAGAAGGTGACTGACAGGGGGTGACAGTAAAGCTCAGGTAAAGATCTACAGAAAAGTGTGTGTGCACCTTGTGAACATCCTCATTGGTTAGTTCTTTCAAGATAGCTTCCTGGACGTGCAGTGCTGCATTCGGAGACTTGTCTAGCTCCTGATTGGTTGACGCCTCCACGAGGTCATCTGTACTGTGCGAGTCATCGTGCTCACCAAGCACCTGTGCAACAAACAAATCAGGATCAGAGAACAGAACTGAAGTTCACAGCTGATCATTGGGTCTTGAATACTATACCTCAGAGTCTGCAGCCAGCTGAGCTTCAGGGGGCAGCGCCATCTTTACGATGTCATACGGGAACTTCTCTTTGTCTTCTGATGACACGTCGCGTTTCTGATGACACACAAACGCATCATTGTCACCATCATCAGTGCGCACAAAGACGGAGAGTCATCTGTAACCGGAGCGTGTTCCACCGGTGAGTTACCTGGGAGCAGAGCTTGTCAAGGAAGCGGATGCCAAGGATCTGTCCTGATGACATCATCAGGTTGACGTCTTTCTTCTTGACGGAGATCTTTGCCGTGTACATATAGTTCAGAACCTCCTCAAAGATGTCTGAGCGAATAAAGTCGATCTCTATCACGGACGAGTTGTCCACCTGAAGACACAGGATCAGGTGAGAACCTGAACATACTGACCCACCTGTGTACAGAGTCAGAACGTGCGGTACCTCATGTTTCTTGAAGAGCTTTTTGAAGTAGTTGGAGCAGGCAGCAAGCACGCAGCGGTGAGCGCGGAACTTGACGTCTTCGACCACCACGGCGATGTCACAGTGCTCGCCCTCCAGCCGCTGCTCATTCAGCAGCTTCAGGAAAATGCTCTTGTGTTCATCATCCACGTACTTCACCGTCTCCGCCATCTGACAACCAGGAGACGCAACAGTTGGTCATTATCGGAACCAGGAGACACAAGAGAAGGTTCATTCAGGAAAGCTAAAGATCTCATTCTTCACAACTAATGAATAGTTGCTTTGTGGAGGTCACTGGTTGTCAATAATGGTTGAGTGGAGGTTAGTGGCTGCTGTGGCTCATTTCCTTGATTAGAAACTATCTGCTCTGGTTTAAAGATATTCTAGACATCGATGGTCATCTCATGTGCCACCTGTTTAACCAGGTCCAAACCTGTTTTACTTTTTAAAAGTTCTCACCTTTACAGACATATTTTCAGATCTCCTTGGATTTTGGGCCAGTTTTTCTGAGATAGAACGTTTCCTGTGTTCTCCAAACAGCTCAGAGAGAACAGTAATGTTCATGTGAGGGGATAACGTTTAGGAACCGACTGTAGTTAGTGAAGAACTTTCATCAGTTTGGATCAGATTTATTGACCAGGTTTCTGACTTTGGTTTCAAACGCTCATGACCTACAGACCTTAGATGAACGTGATAGAAAACATGTTTACATGAGTTCCTGAAGATCCAGCGTTTCTTTAAATCAAGAGAACTTTGACAATGATGAGGAAAAACCAGACCAGGCTTTAGGATGGAGGTCAAATTCTGACCTAATATCAGTTGTGTGGAAGGAAAGGAGCCGTTGGAAAACCAGTCAGGAGACTTCATCTTCTTCATTGGTGAGAAGATCATGATGGTTAGTGTCCGGTGAACGTACAGACGGGAAGGTTTTTCAAAGCATGTCGTGAAACGACAACTAGACATCAAAACAAACCTTAAGAGACACCGGGAAGCAGGATAAAGCTAGCATCGTATCCTGGGCCCGTATTCACAAAGATCCTCAGAGTCACAGGAGGACGGGTGTGAGGTCGTCCTGAGGGGACAGAGTTCAGAGGGCCAGAGGTGTTGGCACCTTGGCGGCGTGTGGTTGACCCCGTTGTTAGGTGTGGTTGACCCCGTAGCTTGATGTGGTTGACCCCATAGCTAGGTGTGGTTGACCCCATAGCTAGGTGTGGTTGACCCCGTTGTTAGGTGTGGTTGACCCCATAGCTAGGTGTGGTTGACCCCGTAGCTTGGTGTGGTTGACCCCGTTGTTAGGTGTGGTTGACCCCGTTGTTAGGTGTGGTTGACCCCGTAGCTTGATGTGGTTGACCCCATAGCTAGGTGTGGTTGACCCCATAGCTAGGTGTGGTTGACCCCGTTGTTAGGTGTGGTTGACCCCGTAGCTAGGTGTGGTTGACTCCGTAGCTAGGTGTGGTTGACCCCGTAGCTTGATGTGGTTGACCCCATAGCTAGGTGTGGTTGACCCCGTAGCTTGGTGTGGTTGACCCCGTTGTTAGGTGTGGTTGACCCCGTTGTTAGGTGTGGTTGACCCCGTAGCTTGATGTGGTTGACCCCATAGCTAGGTGTGGTTGACCCCATAGCTAGGTGTGGTTGACCCCGTTGTTAGGTGTGGTTGACCCCGTAGCTAGGTGTGGTTGACCCCATAGCTTGGTGTGGTTGACCCCATAGCTTGGTGTGGTTGACCCCGTAGCTTGGTGTGGTTGACCCCGTTGTTAGGTGTGGTTGACCCCGTTGTTAGGTGTGGTTGACCCCGTAGCTTGGTGTGGTTGACCCCATAGCTAGGTGTGGTTGACCCCATAGCTAGGTGTGGTTGACCCCGTTGTTAGGTGTGGTTGACCCCGTAGCTAGGTGTGGTTGACCCCATAGCTTGGTGTGGTTGACCCCATAGCTAGGTGTGGTTGACCCCATAGCTAGGTGTGGTTGACCCCGTTGTTAGGTGTGGTTGACCCCGTAGCTAGGTGTGGTTGACCCCGTTGTTAGGTGTGGTTGACCCCGTAGCTAGGTGTGGTTGACCCCATAGCTTGGTGTGGTTGACTCCGTAGCTAGGTGTGGTTGACCCCGTAGCTAGGTGTGGTTGACCCCGTAGCTAGGTGTGGTTGACTCCGTAGCTAGGTGTGGTTGACCCCGTAGCTACGTGTGGTTGACCCCGTAGCTAGGTGTGGTTGACCCCGTAGCTTGGTGTGGTTGACCCCGTAGCTAGGTGTGGTTGACCCCGTAGCTTGGTGTGGTTGACCCCGTAGCTTGGTGTGGTTGACCCCGTAGCTAGGTGTGGTTGACCCCGTAGCTTGGTGTGGTTGACCCCGTAGCTAGGTGTGGTTGACCCCGTAGCTAGGTGTGGTTGACCCCGTAGCTAGGTGTGGTTGACTCCGTAGCTAGGTGTGGTTGACCCCGTAGCTAGGTGTGGTTGACCCCGTAGCTAGGTGTGGTTGACCCCGTAGCTAGGTGTGGTTGACCCCGTAGCTAGGTGTGGTTGACCCCGTAGCTTGGTGTGGTTGACCCCGTAGCTAGGTGTGGTTGACCCCGTAGCTTGGTGTGGTTGACCCCGTAGCTAGGTGTGGTTGACCCCGTAGCTAGGTGTGGTTGACCCCGTAGCTAGGTGTGGTTGACCCCGTAGCTAGGTGTGGTTGACCCCGTTGTTAGGTGTGGTTGACCCCATTGCTGGGGTGCCTGACCCCGTTGCTAGGCGCGACGCTGTTCTCTAAGAGCTGTGATTGGTTGTTAAAAGGAACAAAACAATAAATTTGCTCCCAGTAATCAATGGAGAGAAATGAACCGATCATAGAGTTTAGACTGGATTCAGAAATGTTTCAATCATGATGATAAAAGTTAAACTTATTAAATGAATTGTTCCACAGCATCAACATGTTTGAACGTAGCTTATTTACATGATCATCATTATTCTGATTATTATTATGTTGACTCTCCATGCTGGTTGTTTTCATGCTGCATCTATTTCATATGAATTCATTTCATATTAATATTAAATTCAGCGTTTTACTCTGATCTCCTTGTTTAAGGAGGTTTAGTTTGGTAAAACGACCGGAGGAAAAAAGGTGGAGAAAAGTGAAGTGAACAGAGGAGCAGAGCCTGCTGGTGGAGGAGAAAAGAGGAGTGTTAAAGGTAGATTTGGTTCTGGGATCACGGTGGGAACCAACAGACATTCCCAGTAGATCAATGCGTCGTTCCCTCTGCTTTCAGCACCAGCCTGGAATGTGAGCAGCTCTGGTTCCTGCTGCATTCAGAAGCTAGAGAGGAGATAGCAGCACCAGAGAACTTTTTGTTCATTTTTTATTCTTGGTTATTAATTATTGTTTCTAGTATTTATTTATCCTTCCTAATATCACCTTACTAGAGGTTGACCTTTAACCTCTCCTGCTGAAACTATTTAATTTCCTCCTAGAGGGATGATAAAGTTAATCTTATCTCTATATTAATAATTATATGATTGTTCTAGAAGTTTCTGTTCTCATTGACTCGACTGTTGAGGAGGTGGATCTCTGCACCATGGAGCTGGTAGCGTTTTATTCATTCACTGTTGTTCATTGGAGGAGAAGATCTCTCCTTTCTCTCTGTCTTTCCTCCATCTTCTCTGCTTCAGACACTCTTAGGGTCACTAAAGGTCCTCCTCACTGCTCTGAACATCTCCTCACATTAGGAGCTCTCTGAAGGCCTCAGAAGCTTCCTCAATAAATTTTATCTGACCGAGGGAAAAATCAGAGAAAAATCAGAGGGTTCAAGAAATTCTCTGATTTTTCTTGGAATGACGTCACTTGGAGCGTTTTTTAAGGATTATTTGGGAATACGGACTCTGATCTTCTGAGGCGTCTTCTTACCTGAACCACTGTGAAGAGGTGGAGTCAGGATCAGGTATCAAGCTGGAAGGTGTTTGGATGTATCTGAGTCTGGAACAAGAGTAAATCACAAAGCGTAGAGCTGCAGGGAGCTCCCTGCTCCATGTTTCAGGAGCTTCACGGCTGTGGGACGTCTCAGTCCAGTCACGGTGGACAGCAGAAGGTCACGACATCTCCACAGACTGGTTCTTCTGTATGTCGCAAAGTAATTCTGCAGAGCAGCAACTTTAGGAGGAGGAGGAGGCCTCTGCAGGAGGATCTCACCTCCCACTGTTCCTGAACTTCAGGAGGCTTTGATCTGCAAAGTTCTGCATGGTTCTTCCTTCCTGCCTCTGGCAGGTTCTGAGGGACAATATCTGCAGAGTTCATCAGGTATTAGTTCTGATTCAACACGTTATGTTGCCGTTTTAACTGAAATATTAAACAGCAACATGGTAGCTGCAGAGAAAGGTTCCCGTTCTGGTTCAGGTCGGACCTTAAGCTGCAGAACCTCAGCGTTTTAATTTGAAATGCTGCAGATCCATTTAGAAAATGGATGAAAAAAAACCAAATTCAGACCAAGTTGTTTGGGATCCAGAAGTTAATCTGTCTGTGGGACAGAACCGAACATCCTGGGAGAAATACGTCACCTCAGAGGAAAGGAAGAATTTCTTCTGAGAATTTAACCAGCTGAACATTTCTGACCCATCAGAACAGTCCTGACCTATCTGAATGGTACAAACCCTGGTTCTGCTTGTTGGATCTGTGGCTGGTACGGGCTCTCTGCAGTTCCTGGTCATATCTGACAGACCTGGATCAGAACTGTTTAGAACCTGTGTATTGATTATGGATCAGGTGTTGTGCTCGCGCTGTCTGCTTCCTGCTAAACATGAGCTGCTATTGGAGCGGACACGCGCACGACGCGTGTGCGCGCGCCCTGCAGCAGCAGCTCGCGGTCATCACAGATTACTGGACCTGGTCTCAATCGGAACCGAGTTCTGAAGCTGAACATGACTCGTTACCCAGCACCGAGGCCTTCTGTGTTCATATCAACCGAAAGTCCGGCATCATAAATAAGGCCAGCAGTCAGACTACCAGAACCGGACTGGACCCGACGAGAACTAGACTGCAGATTTTCGGTGTAACCGAACACTCAGATGGTATCCCATTACCGGAGCTCAACCCGGTTAGCTTTAGGTAGCAACAATGCTAACTGCTCTGATCCGGCCCGGAACCGACGCAGAGTCCGGACCTAAAGCCCGGCCCCTTAGCGGACAGAACCGGCCGTATCTACCGCTGAAACAAGATGGCGGCTCTGTTTCCCGCTCCTCTCCGTGCCCGTGGCGCGCGCTCCGGTCCCCGGGCCTCGCGGGCTGCCGCCCCGACACGCAGGCACGCGAGCAGCGGGGCCGCGGCCTCGGAGCGGAGCGGAGCCCGAGCGGCCCGGGAGCGGCTCGAGAGCGCGCAGACACCCCGGTTACGGAGCAGGAGAGAGCGCGAGCCGGCCGTGGAGCGTGCTCTTACCGTGACCGTGTCCTGTGGGTGTGTCCGCGGCCGCGGGCTGTGGGTGTCCGGTCAGGATGATGCCGGTTGTTGTTTGTTGTTGTTTATGTTGCAGCTGCTGAGGACGAGCGCAGGAGGCCGCGCTTTGCGCCAGCACGCACACACTGCGGAGGCACGCAGGCAGCGCGCCAAACTGCCTACAGGCTGACGGACACGGCGCATGCGCTTAACGCAGCTACTGCTGTGTACTGGCCCAGAGTGAGCGAGGCCGAGCTGGATGGTTCTGATCCACTACTGCAGTAAAGGACTGGCCCCTCAAAAGCCACTGAGTCGAGTCAGGCTTGCTGCTCAGCTGGGTCAGAACCGGCTCTATAAAGATTACTGAGCCGGGTCGGAGCTGGTTCTATAACCAGACTTTTTTTTCAGTTTGAACGCTTTCTCAGCATTCAGACCAGTTTGATTCTGATAACAGTTTAGTTCTAAAGAATCTGTAATCCGAACAGAATGACCCAGTCCTATTCGGACCCGCCCCCCTGAGTTCTGGTGAATGAAGTTACTGAGTCCAGCAGCAGATCAGTGCCGGATCAGAACTTCTAACTGGCCGAACTGCGATCAGAACGTCAATGAGATGGCATGACGTCATCAGGCAGCTGTTCTGTTTGTTTATAGAACTTTATTGAACAAATAAACAAACAACGAGATAAATGAGCATTTAAACATAACGACACCAACCAGTAAAATAAAGGAAGTTTTAAGGCTTCATCATTTTCTTCGTGTCTCAACGTCAGACATGAAGTCTGCAGAAGATGGATGGACTATGAGATATGATGGAACAGGTTTCAAAGCGTCTGACAGGAACTAGGATTTCACTGAAATCACCGTCTCCAGGTTGATGAGATCTTCTCACCAGTCGGGAACAGCTTTAGTAACTAAACGTCGTTGTGTTGCTGAAATGAAGACAGAAATCATATGACAGGATTTGGCCTCTGCTCTCAACTAGGTCAATCTGACCAAATGCTTTCCCATCCGGTCCTTGTTGAACACGGATCTGTTCCTGGTAGTAACATGCCTATTGATCCATACTGGGCTTCTGTGAGGCCTCAAACTGTGTTTTACAGACATTTCCAATATAAAAGGACATCTTTGTGGAAATAAGATAATTTAATAGACTCCCTACTGAAGTAAGAACTGGATACCACTGACATTGCTAAACATTTGCCTGGGAATGTGGTACCAGAGCTTAGGAGTGTGTACAAAGGGTTCTAACCAGTTCATTTTCAGGGTTCTGTTTATATATTCAAGGGAATAGCTTGTTGGGCCCCTTCCTTACATTCTTTGGTTAATAAGAACTTACTTTTTAAACACAACGAGCTTTCCTTGTCCACTAATAGAAACAATTCTCCTGATTAATGTTTTAAATGTCTGCATGTTTTAATGGAGATCGCCACATGATCCCCTTCAACAGAACCTTTGGATATCAGAAGTATTTACCAGTGGATTTTACAGCAATGCTCAGATTTTCTGTGAATACTGTCAACAGTGGCCCAGCAGGACAAATACCTACACCTAACGGCCACAAGAGGGCGAACTGACCCCCACTAAGCTCAAACTAAGAAAAGGTTCCAATGAGCTCAGTCTGTAATCAGAACCAGAACCGCTTCAGTTTCATCCTCTGAACGTTCAGATTTTCTCTGGACTAATCACAGTTCAGAACCGTTTAACTGCTCCAGATTTTGTAAACACAAAGTTCAGATCTGTCCCTAAATGTGTAAGAACCACTGTTTGGACTTTTCTAATCAGCTTTGTGCATGCTGCAGACCGTAGGACCTAGACAGTCCAGTGGCCTCATGTGTGCAGCTTTCATACTAAAAGTTGGCGGTAAGGAGAAATCCTGAAACTTGCGGCGCACCAAAAAATTCAGATGTAGAAAGCGTGCGTAGACACGTCACCGCACCCTCTGAGGTGAACTGGGCTCAGCTGCACCTGTCGCTTACACTGCCCGGTCCTCGCCCATAAATACATATGCAAAGTAGTATAAATAACCGAGAGGCACCCACCACATGTCCAGATAACCATGGCAACGGTGCTGTGACAGTCACAGAGAGACTTGACTAGACCATGAGGAATTTCTGTAAATTACTGCAAACCAGCAACTTCTTGAATGACATCAGCAACTCAAACCTGACTGAAAATAAAATGTTTGTCGGCCTACCAGACACTATGTTAAACATTTTAAACTAGCAGTGCGCCAATCGATCGGCCCCGATTTCCTTAATTTAGAGTGATCAGCCGATACATACATGTAAAACCGATCTTATCCACAGATCTTATCTACCTCTGCAAAGGTCTGAAAATCACCCACTGTCCCCTTTTGCTCCACCGTGAGAGGGCAGACATGACCACCAGGTCATGTCTGCATGAGCGCAGTTTACAACTTTTGACAGGTTGGAACAGTGAAGGCGTGTTGTGACCTTATGACACCTGACTGTGTCAGTTATGAAGAAAATCAGAATCAGCACGTCAGGCTTTTCAAAGCGGTAATTGGTGCACCCCTAATAATGAGCTACAAGCAGCCGTCCCCACATGGAGCCCGCTAGATTAATTAGAATTATTATTATAGTATAAAGGAATCATGAGCTGAGGAGCCCATCGTTGCATTAATGAGACACAGCTGCGCATCACCTATAGGTTCCACATTTATTGAATGAAGATGTTTTCTATTCACTAAAACATATTGACTTCCAGATGGGGCCCTTATAGCAGTATGGGTCCAGTCTGTAGCTCTGATGACATTCAGAAATCAGCTCCTCATTGCAATGAGAACCACAGCTTAGGAGAACTTTCTATATCTGAGCAACATCTGGATGAGGCCGACCCATATGGCTGGCATGGCCCGTTTCAGGGATGACTGTTAAATACCCGACCTGTCAGTCAGCTCCCTCTGAGAAGCTCCGGTTGAAAGGACCGCAGGGTAGTGAGAACTGGAACTGGTACCGGAGACCCACGGTTCCTCCTGGGTTCCCTCTGGACCACTGAGGCCAGCTCCATGCAGAGCTCCAAGATGATTGTCCTGGACAATCTGAACCAGCTGATGAACCATGCATCATCATGTCCCAGCAGGTCAGTAGGATTTCCAACTTCTTCCATTGGTGATGTCCTCCAGCTGAACCAAAGCTGCCATCGTTCCACAGTTAGGAGCAACTTTAGCAGCTATTTATGGACATGTGTGGTTGTCTCCAGCTGGTCCACCTTAGGAACCATCAAACCTGACTTGTTAGGAGTTAATCTGCTGATTCGATATAGAGGACCGATCCTTCCATAATTAAGAATAAATACAGAAATAAATAAATGACTCAATAAAATAATTACTGGGCCAAAAGGTAGCTAGAAATATAAAGTAGTGTGCCATTAAATGCAACAAAATAATACGAAGAAATTTATGAAATTATTGATCAGTTAATCAGATATGAATATATATATTCTATTTTTAAAATCATATATTTTTTCTGGAACTCTATATTCTTCCTTTGTTTATTTAATACAAGTGGATTTCTGCCTGTTTTATTTTTCCTATGTTTTTTAATTTTTTTTAAATTTACTCGTACTCGTCGTCTTCCGCTTTATCCAGGACCGGGTCGCGGGGGCAGCAGACTCAGAAGAGACGCCCAGACGTCCCTCTCCCCAGACACCTCCTCCAGCTCCTCCGGGGGGAGACCAAGGCGTTCCCAGGCCAGCCGAGAGACATAGTCCCTCCAGCGTGTCCTGGGCCGTCCCCTGGGCCTCCTCACGCTGGTACGTGCCTGGAACACCTCCCGAGGAAGGTGTCCAGGAGGCATCCGGTATAGATGCCCGAGCCACCTCAACTGGCTCCTCTCGATGAGCTCCTCACCCTATCTCTAAGGGAGTGCCCGGCCACCCTACGGAGGAAGCTCATTTCAGCCGCTTGTATCCGGGATCTCGTTCTTTCGGTCATGACCCAAAGTTCATGGCCATAGGTGAGGGTAGGAACGTAGACCGACCGGTAAATCGAGAGCTTTGCTTTTCGGCTCAGTTCTCTCTTCACCACAACGGACCGGCACAGCGCCCCCATTACTGCGGCAGCCGCACCGATCCGTCTGTCGATCTCCTGCTCCATTCTTCCCTCACTCGTGAACAAGACCCAGAGATACTTGAACTCTTTCTCTTGAGGCAGGAACTCCCCTCCAACCTGAAGAGGACATCCACCGTTTCCGGTCGAGAACCATGGCCTCGGACTTGGAGGAGCTGATCTTCATACCAGCCGCTTCACACTCGGCTGCGAACCGCCCCAGCGCATGCTATAGGTCTTGGCTAGAGGGGGCCAGCAGGACCACATCATCTGCAAAAAGAAGAGACAAAATCCTCTGGTCCCCAAACCAGACTCCCTCCGGCCCTTGGCTGCGTCTAGAAATCCTGTCCATAAAAGTTATGAACAGGACCGGTGACAAAGGGCAGCCCTGCTGGAGTCCAACATGCACCGGGAATAGGTCCGACTTAGTGCCGGCAATGCGGACCAAACTCCTGCTCCGCTCGTACAGGGACCGGATGGCCCCTAGTAAAGGGCCCCCGATTCCATACTCCTGGAGCACCCCCCACAGGGCATCACGAGGGACACAGTCGAATGCTTTCTCCAGGTCCACAAAACACATGTGGACCGGTTGGGCAAACTCCCATGAACCCTCGAGTACCCTGTAGAGGGTGTAAAGCTGGTCCAGTGTTCCACGGCCGGGACAAAAACCACACTGCTCCTCCTGAAGCCGAGGTTCGACTATCGGTCGGACTCTCCTCTTTAATACTCTGGCGTAGGCCTTACCAGGGAGGTTGAGGAGTGTGATCCTCCTGTAGTTGGAACACACCCTCCGGTCCCCCTTCTTATGAAGGGGGACCACCACCCCAGTCTGCCAGTCCAGAAGCACTGTCGCCGACCGCCACGCAATGTTGAAGAGGCGTGTCAACCATGACAGCCACATAACATCCAAAGACTTGAGGTACTCAGGGTGGATCTCATCCAACCCCGAAGCCCTGCCACCGCGGAGCTTTTTAACCACCTCGGTGACTTCAGCCTGGGTGATGAAAGAGTCCAACCCCGAGTCCCCAGCCTCTGTTGCCACCAAGGAATGCGTGATGGCAGGATTGAGGAGATCCTCAAAGTACTCCTTCCACCGCCCGATAACGTCCCCAGTCGAGGTCAGCAGCTCCCCACCCCCACTGTAAACGGTGTTGGCAGCTAGGGGCGGCAGCATCGACAATAGATGCGGAGAACATGGTCCACTCGGACTCTATGTCTCCAACATCCCTCGGAGTCTGGTCAAAGCTCTCCCGGAGGTGAGAGTTGAATACATCCCTGGCCAAGGGGTCTGCCAGACGTTCCCAGCAGACCCTCACTATGCGCTTGGGCCTGCAAAGTCTGTCCGGTTTTCTCCTCCTCCAGCGGATCCAACTCACCACCAGGTGGTGATCAGTGGACAGCTCAGCCCCTCTCTTCGCCCGAGTGTCCAAAACATGCGGCCGAAGGTCTGATGATACGACAACAAAGTCGATCATTGACCTCCTGCCTAGGGTGTCCTGGTGCCAAGTCCACTGATGGACTCCCTTATGTTTGAACATGGTGTTCATTATGGACAATCCGTGACTAGCACAGAAGTCCAATAACAAAACACCGCTCGGATTCAGATCGGGGAGGCCATTTTTTCAAATTTATTATCACTCTAGTATATTTAAAACATGTTTTTTCCTTATAAATATATTATTTTTCAAATTGTTTTACTGTCCTTTTGTTTCTTAAGCACTGATATATGTACCCCTCTAATATAGCCCTATTGTATTTTTTTACTCAACGGATTTCCCTGAGCCCATTTATTTCTATCTTTATTGGTCGCCATGTTGTCTTTTCCTCCTCAACATGAGGAAGAAATGTAAATACGAATGGCGCGGGACAGACACGGAAGGGGCGGTCTTTGGACTAGCGTCACCGCACCAGCTTCTCTCCTATTGGCTGAGGTCCAGCCTCCAGGAAGTAGCTGCTGATCCTCTGCCTGGTGCCCTGTCCCAATACACACATTACACCCTACACCCCTCTATGAAGTGTTTACTTTGTACAAGTGCATGTAGGGGTTGAAGTGCGCAGGTTACAAGCTGCAAAATTGGAGAATTGGGACAGTAGAGGTGACGTCATCGACTTGTACCTCTGCACCGTAACTGCAACATCAAAAAGGGCGGGAACCAGCGCTGTTTTCAGTCTTGCTGCTAAAAAACTATTTAAAACTGCAACAAGTAATTGTTTTGAGGAGAAGAAAGTGCGGGAAGCGACGGAGGTTTACACACCAGACTCTCGCTGCACCAGTGTTTGTTTGAAAGATAACTTCAGTGTTATGATCTACTGGCCCAGAACTGGCCCAGACCCACTCTGAACCCACTGGTTTCTTACAATGTTGAGTCTGGAAAACCAGTAAAAAAATATATTTGTCGGCTTGCTGTCTAAAGTTTACGCAGTTCTTATTATTCTAATTTGATGACTGGTTACGTTGACGGTTGTGATTGGTTTTTGCTCAGAACGTCATCTGCAGCAATGAATTGTGGGTAATATACTTCTGCGAAGTCCGCTTCGATGCGGGCTTCGCCGAAGGGCGGATGTGGGGCACAAAGGGGGCGGGGCTGAGGACCACTCTGGAGAATTGGGTCACACTACGCACTCGAACCCATCAACGGGAACAATTCAGGGACACAAGGTTGGAAGTGCGGCTAATGGGACAGGGAAAAGGAGCTAGCATAAACGGCTAACTTAACATCCGTCATGTTACTAAAGAAATCAGGAGCATTGGTGATTTTGTGGTAGATAGCGCTGTTAGTTGGGATAGTTTACTGTATCCTGTTGACTCTAACTGAGAGAATGTTTGCCGAAGTACAAAGAGGAAGTCACGTTTTCGGGCGCGCTTTCAAAATAAAAGCATCACTCAATTACTTTTCACAAACTAGGGGAAACATTACAAGAACTTCAACGTTAAATTAGCATCTTTAAACATTTACAATGATACTTTATGAATAATATTGATGTACGTTTTTCAACAATAAATCCTAGTAAATATGGCTAATATTATTCAACATAGTCATTCAAGGATTATTTCTCTCCTGATTAAGAGTTCAGTTTCTATAAATGTCACTGTTTTTTTTGCTTTTTTTTATATATTTCATGTGGCATTTTTAAATAAAAGCCTCATAAACATGGGAAAATGACCTAATGTGGGATTCCAGAATTAAAGCAATACAAATATATCAATATATCCTAATAATTAATTTGATTTTCTGTGAGTAACATCACAGTAACCATTCATGATCTATAATAAACCGACTGTTTGTGGATTGTCTCTTCGTCATCCTTTCAGCGTGTTATACATACAGATAATGCTATTTAGGACATAGTTTCCATCTCAAGTAAATACAGCCACCTTATATTATGGGTCTAACACTGTTTATTAATAATGACATCATCATTTGAAAGTAATTACTGAAAAACAGTCAATAGCTAATAACTATAGTAATCCATTTGCCGATAATTAGCATTGGCTTAAAAAAAAAACAGAGGTACCCGCCGTGGCAGCATCTTAGAGGCTTTTAGCTGGTCTGGCACCCTGTGGCACCTTCTGGTGGCGGAGGTACCATTTCCAGTTGCTACTGCCACGAGTTGAGCTGCTGTGTCTCACATTCTAAGGCCCGACCACACGAACAACAAGACCAAGTTAATCTACTCATGTTTGCCACAAAACGACACTCTTTTGCTGTCCATCTTGGATCACCATGAGCGCTCCCGATTTCACTTCCGGGTCAGCGTCGGAGTTGGTACATTCATTTTTCGTCATTTGTAAAAATGTTTGGGGTGTTGTTAACGTGTTTTCTGAAATATTTATTTGTTTCGGGACTGGTAAAAGTGTTTCAGATTTTGTTGTGTTGGTTTGCACCTGCCAGCCGCCGTAGATATGAGACTGATATCGGTAAACTATCATAAAACACTATTTAGCCATAAAGAGCATTCTCAGCTGTTCACTGGGGACAGGACAACCCTAAAGGTCTAACCCTGGGGTCATTCCGGCATATCAGCGATGCCTAGCTGTTCCCCTGCTCAGAACCACCCACAGGCCTAAATGTCGACTCCACCTGCCGGGCGAACATGGAACAGCAGGACCACATCCGGATTCCCACATGCAGCTCGGTCTGCATTGTACAGTCTTATCTATCATCCCAAACTGCCAGGATGTTCGAAACATCTCAGAGTGAACACATCACCAGCACTGAAAATGGGCTGTAAAAAAATCATCACATGAATTCCCTCCGGAGCATCCAAAAAGCTGTGGAACATAAACCTGCTGGTTGGAAGCAAATGTGGACAGGCTGTCAGAACCTCAGACTCCTGATGTGTAACCAGATGCAGTGGATCAGTTCTTGTTGGATTCCGACTCTAAACTGAATTGGAAATGAGGTGGTTAGTCATCCAGAGTGAAAACAGCTGGTTCGTCATCATGATGTGGATCATTCAGTAGTAAAACCAGAACTGGTTCGACTTTGGATGTTCAGGAAGAACACAGACACCACAATTTTGATAAATCTTCTTTAATGTTGATAAATAAAGTCCACAGATCAACTTCCTGTTTGGATAAATGAGCTCTAAAATTAGTTCTGATTGGTTCACAAAAAGTGTCATCATCTGAAACAGCCAATCATCAACAGGTTACAACTGAACTCAAACAGTTTGAAAAGATGAAAAAATATTGCAATAAAATAGTTGCACTCTGTTGTCATGGAAACAGTCAGCCTGTACACTACACTACCCACAATCCTCTGCATGACCCTGATCTTCGGTTCAAAACATAATCACTACTCAACACATTCTCAGAAGTGCTCATTTCTACTCTAAACACATGAAGATCTCTGCTTCGATCGCCTAACAGGAAGGGGCGGAGCCAGGGATGAGCCCAGCAACCAGTCAGAGCAGCTCGTACTGCCGCAGGTGCATGCGCTGGATGATGTCACGGCAGTCGTTGAAGACGCGGCGGATGTTCTCCGTGTCGATGGCGCAGGTGAAGTGAGGGTAGCAGTAATGCTTGCCGTCACCGCTGGCTGTACTGATCCTCTGGAACACAGAACCAGTCCCATGTTAGAGGAACATGTCAGGTACAACACAGCCAGTTAAAGAAGTTCAGACTGAGTTCTGATCCTGGCAGTAAACTGGTTTACCACCTCGGCAGCATCTCCACGTAATTATGGGAGATGATGAAGAACAATGAAGACGTTAACAGGATGTTCTTGGAGCTAACATTTCCATCTGACCGCATGGATTTAAATAGCTGACCTCTGCACGGATAAAGAACCTCCCTCTGTTGTTCCCTACAGGACTGAGGCATCACTGCCATCATCCTCATCAGTATCCTTCTTAATATCATCATCATCATCATCAAAGTGTTTTTACCAGGAACTCGTCTCTGATGAAGAACTTTGCTCTGGTCACTTTGGGGTCTTCATTAGCATCTGGAACAGCTGGGAAGAACAAACATGGGAGTTGGGAAGTGGTCTGTGATCCTCACATGTTTATCAGCACACGCATGTATGTTCTTACATTCAGGAGGAACCTGGTAGTTTGTGAACTCTGGGAAATAATCTTCCAGTTTAGATTTCCCTGCCAGAATCTTGTCAGCCAGCACGTCCTGCTTGTTCAGGAACAGAATCACCGAGATGGTCTTCAGAAACCTGCAGCCAATCATAGGGCACATGGAGATTAATATGCCCAATAAGAGCTCAGATACCTTGACCTCCTGTTCAGATCTAACTGCACCTGTTGGTCCAGATGGATCTGAACAGGTCCAGGGACTCTCTGAGGCGGTTAGTGGAGTTGTCTTCTCTGATGACCATGTTGTAGCTGCTGCTGGCTGCTACGAAGATGATGGCCGTCACATCTGAAGAAAACAAACTGACCTAAGTTTTCCTGGAACTCAGGTCTTTGATTATTGATTAATTCTGCTGTTCTTACCGTTGAAGCACTGGATCCACTTCCTGCGCTCATCCCTCTGGCCACCTACATCAAACATACTGACACATGCACACACCTTTCAGCTTTCTGCTAAGAACATAGTGATACTGACCTCGGATCCAACCAAACAGAACACGGTTGTAAACCTACTGGAAATTGACTTTGTCCACCTGAAACCTGGTCTCAAAAATCCCTGAAGTCAATACTCTGCAGCGCAGCAAATCCTGCAGAAGAAGAAGAGTGAGCAGAAGTCATAGTGGATGCTGCAGCTTGATTGGCTGATGTCCTACCTGGTCAGTAGGTGTGTAGTCGGTCCTCCTGACAGACTCCAGCTGGTCCAGAAAGCTGAAACAGAGAACACATGAGGATCAGTTGAAATGAAGATGAAGAAGCAAATTTAACCACCAAGGCTTTAAGGTGTCTACTTTTTAAGCACTTGTGACATCACAGCACCTGTGGGAGGAGCTTAACAATGTATAGGGTCCTTACTACTGAGCGCAGTCGATCAGCTGATATTCATTGGAGCGTTCGAAACACGCCTTAATGCCGTCGTCCTCCCACAGTTTCTGAGTATGCTCAAAGAAGTCCTGGCAGATAGAAAGAGAGCTGTGAGTGCCCCCCTGCAGGCTGCAGAGTGATAGAACATATAGCAGCAGCAGCTCGTTCTCAGGAGGATCCAGTGCTGTCGGAGTTGGTACTGGTACCTTCGCTTTGTTCTTACAGAGGCTTCGATCCTCTGGTAGCTGCTCTCTTACACCAGCACTCTACTGCTGATGCCACCACTGATGCCTTCTGGTGGCTGTTCTAGACATAGAAACGTCTTGTACCTCTGATTCATTCATCCCATAATTGAAACAATGTGGACCAAGCTACATCCAAACCTGGTCCTTCCTTACTGGTGAGACCTTTGAGTTTCATTTTGTACAAGAACTCGGTCGTCGTCTAACTGGGTCACCTTTGGTGGTTCTTACAGAACCAAGTGGAAACAGACTTAAAATGTGTTCTTAGCTAGTCTGTTCTGTCTCAACAACACTGGTTCATCCCTTCACTACAGAAGGGTTCACTGGACCATCTCCAGACGTTTCTTAAAAGAAACATAGCAAGAAGGAGAAGGAGCATTTAACCTGTTGCCAGCAACTAGACCCAGCAGCCAGGCTCTATGCTGATAAGAGGTTGTATCATGGTATGGGCTCATATAGGGTACCTTGGTAAAGCTCATTGTCTCTTCCTGATGGCAGCATTAATGCAGAAACATCCAGTTGAGATTTAGGAGGGACACCAGTGCATTTTTAACAAACAATGGAAAAGGAAATTTCTGCCCTGGCTGGATGGCGGAGCTGCTGGATGGACCTGCCTGCAGTCCTGACTGGTCTACAACAAAGAATGAAGAAGAATGTAGGAACCAGAAATGAATAAAAACCTAAAGACCAGCTTTATTAATCCGTGCTGTCTCTAAAGTAGACCTATCACAGGTACGGCAGGTCTGCAGGTAAGTGTCCTCTCCTTTGATGGCTGGGTCTGTGTGACAGCCCCTGATTGGATGGCAGTGACAGCACTGTGGGCTACATATGTGTCTCATTAACCAATCAGCCGCAGCATCAGAGACAGCAGAGGAAGAGTAAAGACACTTGATTTGTGTTTCTGAGGTCCTTTGATACAAGCTGTTTGGATAATGAGGCCTCAGGTGACTCTCAGGTGTGTGTGTCTCAGGTGAACTCGTTACATCATGTCATTAACATCATTAAAACAAACATGCAGGTCTCCTGGTGCAGCTTTAAAGCTCTTCAACCTTTTCTACCTGTTCATGACTGGGTGTTACCTGTGTGTGTGTGTGTGTGTGTGTGTGTGTGTTTACTCCTGGGTCTCCACTGCTGCTGCAGGAAACATCAACTGACAGTTTCAGTGTTTGCACTGGAGCAGGAAACAGTAAAACACTGTGGACCCAAAGCATCTGCATCTAAGAAGAGATTCTGCTGGTCGGAGACCAAGAACCTAGTCAGAGTGGTTGAAGGGAGGTTAAAGCCGGAGTCTGAGCTACAGTAACACACCTGAGTGACATCACTGTTCACATGACTCACCTGTGTGGAGGTGTGGTTTTACCTCAGTATATTCAAAGTCCAAAAGTGGAGCGATGCTCTTAATGTAGTCCAGTCTGAACTGGTTGTCGAGGTTACCCAGAGGAATGGGCGGGGTCAGCGTGCTCATGGCCGATACAATTGTCTGAAACACACAGATGGATCAGATGGGTTCTGATTGGCTGATGGAGGAGTCAATCACCTGCAGTGTCAATGCATCGAAGGCAGAGACAGAACAGACATTCTCAGCTTTAATTCAGCGCTGCAGGATCCGGGACCTTCTGCTGGCAGAACCTGCTCTTAGTAGCTATGACGATAACGGTTCAGTCCATTTAAACCTGCAGCTTTCTTATTAACTGAAGTGTTAAACATCCACAGAAACTGGACTGCAGATGGAAAAAATGGCACTGGACCAAACTGAACCAAATATGCACTAGTCTCACTGCAAACATCACCTGAAGGTCGCCGGACAGCAGAGGTGGATAATACAGGTCCAGAAATCAAAAAGCCCATACAGAGATTAGTTACAACCGTTTACTTTTCCATCTCCACAATATGCACAGGGACTAATCACCTGGTTAAGTGAATAGAATGAAGGAAAACTAGGCAGGGTTTTTACTTTCTGGACTTGGATTATCCACCTCTGCCTGACAGTGACCTTAACTTCATCTACATATCATACCCTCACCTGACATCACCTAAACTTGACCTGAATTCCCCCTGAAGAGCATCTGAACATCAACTGGATTTAACCATGTGACCTTAATGTAGAGGTCACCTGACCAGCCCTATTTATGACTGGGATCCTGCTCCAGACGTGACTCACCACAATGGCATCCTTCACGTTCCTCCTGATGTCCTGAGTTTTCTGCTGCTTCTCTCTGGGAACAAACGCAGAGTTTATTAGAACAAAGGTTAGGTGAAACCTTCTCCATAAAGGTTCTCTGAAGACAGGAACAGGAACTTTAGAGACTCACTCTGCGTCAAAACCGTCAACGTGAAGAATCCTCATCTGCTTAACGATGGTGCTTTTACCTGATTCTCCTGCACCTGCACAACCACAGAGAGGGCAGGTAGACAGAGGTCAGAAAGAAGGTCACACAACCAGGGGAACATGGAGATCAGGGAGGACAAAGAGAGAAGAACAGGAAGACAAAGACAATAAATGAAGTCTAGACTGTCAAAAACTGATGAGATAAAGAAATCCTTCATTACCAGCAGAGACAGGTAGACAGGTGAGCAGGTCGACAGGAGCCTAACATTAGACAATGCAGCCCCCTTGAAAAAGAAGGTAATCATTCATAGGAGGCTAGCTCCCTGGTTTAATTCAGAGCTGCGTACTTTAAAGCACATTGTTAGAAAATTGGAGAGAAAATGGCGCTCTGCACACCTAGAGGATTCCTACTTAATCTGGAAAAATAGCCTACTGTTGTATAAAAAGACACTTCACCAAGCTAGAACAGCTTATTTCTCATCATTAATAGAAGAGAACAAGAATAATCCTAGGTTTCTCTTTAGTACAGTTGCTAAACTTACACAGAGTCATAGCTCTGTTGAGCCATCCATTCCCTTAGCTCTCGGCAGTCATGACTTTATGGGATTCTTCTTAAATAAAATTGATTCTATTAAAAATAAAATCTTTGACATACTCCTGAAGATGATTACTTCATCCTCAGCAAGTGAGACAACATTGGAAATAACTGCAGAACCTGATTTGTGTTTGGACTGTTTTGATCCTGTGAAGCTTCCTGAGTTATCAGAAATATTAGCTTCATCTAAACCTTCAACTTGTATGTTAGACCCAATCCCAACCAAATTATTTAAGGAAGTGTTCCCTCTGATTACCAGCCCCATTTTAGATATGATTAATCTATCTTTAGTAAATGGATCAGAACCACAGGCTTTTAAGGTAGCTGTAATTAAACCTTTTCTTAAGAAACCTTCGCTTGATCGAGATGATTTAATAAATTACAGACCTATATCCAATCTTCCATTCTTATCTAAAATTCTTGAGAAAATAGTTGCTAATCAAATGTGTGAACATTTATACAGTAATGACCTGTTTGAAGAGTTTCAGTCAGGTTTCAGAGCTCATCATAGCACTGAAACAGCTCTGCTGAAAGTCACTAATGATATTCTTATGGCCTCAGATAATGGACTTGTGTCTGTTCTGGTTCTGTTAGATCTCAGTGCTGCATTTGATCCAGTCGACCATAATATTCTCTTAGAAAGGCTGGAATATGCTGTAAGGATCAGGGGAACAGCGCTAGGCTGGTTTAAATCTTATCTGTCTGACAGATTCCAGTTTGTTCATGTAAATGATAAATCATCTTTAAACTCCAGGGTTAATTGTGGAGTACCACAGGGTTCAGTACTTGGGTCAATTCTCTTTACTATATATATGCTTCCAATAGGTCAAATTATCAGGCAGCATAGAATAAATTTTCACTGTTACGCTGATGATACTCAGCTTTACTTATCCATAAATCCTGATGAACCCAACCAGTTAGATAGACTACAAGCATGTCTTGAAGATATAAAAACTTGGATGACTTTACATTTTTTGATTCTAAATTCAGACAAGACAGAAGTTGTCATCTTTGGACCGGAGTGTTTAAAAAAGAAACTGCTTAGTCAATCACTTAACCTGGATGGCATTAAACTGACCTCTGATAATAAAGTAAAAAACCTTGGTGTTAACTTTGACTAGGACATGTCATTTAAATCGCATATTAAACAGGTTTCTAGGATTTCCTTCTTTCACCTCCGGAACATTGCCAAAATTAGAAATATCCTGTCCAGGAATGACGCTGAAAAACTAGTCCATGCATTTGTTACTTCAAGGCTGGACTATTGTAATTCTTTACTATCAGGATGTCCACAAAATGCAGTTAAAAGCCTTCAGCTGATTCAAAATGCTGCAGCAAGAGTTCTGATGAAAATTAAAAAGAGAGATCATATTTCTCCTATTTTAGCTTCCCTTCATTGGCTCCCTGTTAAATCCAGAATAGAATTTAAAATTCTCCTCCTCACATATAAAGCTCTTAATGATCTAGCTCCATCATACATCAGAGATCTGATTGGTCCATATGTTCCTAACAGAGCACTTTGTTCTCAGACTGCAGGTTTACTGGTGGTTCCTAGAGTCTCTAGAAGTAGAATGGGAGGCAGATCCTTTAGTTATCAGGCTCCTCTCCTGTGGAACCAGCTCCCAGTTTTAGTCCGTGAGGCAGACACCCTGTCTACTTTTAAGGCTAGGCTTAAAACTTTCCTTTTTGATAAAGCTTATAGTTAGAGTGGCTTAGGTTATCCTGAGTTATCTCTGTAGTTATGCTGCTATAGGCTTAGGCTGCTGGAGAACATAATGAACACTTTCACCCTCTTCGCTACATTCTCAAACTACTCTCCAATTTTGCATTGTTTGCTGTTATTTCAGCTTTTAACTTTGTTCTCTCTTTTCTCTTCCTAGAAGTTACACCTGGCCTGGCTCTGTTTCTACCTGTGACACCTTTCTGGAGAGGGGCATCGTCTGAGCTTCTGCTGGCAACAACTTAATGCTCACCTTCTACCGATGATCCACATGGCCCTGTCTTTCAGTATTTAGCTGTTGCTCCATGCAGTCAGCTGAATTTCCTTAGATAGAAACTCTTTAATCAATACAAATAACAAACTGAACATAACTGCATTTTTTGGTAACTAGGATCAGGTGGAATGAATGGAATTGACTGAATTTTTTGGACTGGATCTATCTGATATGTTTCTGTTTATAAAATGGATCTGCCTGATAAATAAACTATATTGAATTGAATGAAGCATAAAGAATGGAAGGTAGACGAGTTGACAGGTAGAAAGGTGTCTCACCCAGCAGTAAGAGTCGGTGTGTGGCTTTATAAGCTTGTCGTTCTTTCTGGAGCTGTCTCTCGATCTTCTTGTTTGCTTCTCTTTTTGCTTTTTCATCCAGTCGTTCTTCGTCCGTCTGCCCTCCTAAACAGCCCATCTCTACACGAACCACTGAACCCAGTAAACAAGCCAGAAACAAACAGATTCAAACCAGTAAGGCTGGAAGTTTTAAGTCCAGTAAAAGCACAGACAGCTGAACTAAATCGGTTAAATAATCATTAAAACCATCCAGTCTGCCGTTTCCTTCCTGAAAGCTGCTTTCTCCTCCGGTTCTGACCTGCATCATCATACCTGTCATGACATCACTGGCTTTACCTGAACTGAATCCCATGAGCCAACCCATTTGCCAGGATCACCTAAACCAGAACCTAAGAACTGAAGTGACCCAGTTTGAACTGGGTCAATCAGAACTGTTTCATAGTTTTATTTTCTTAAAAGGTTTTTTGATTCAAATGATTAAAGAGGAAATTATGTTCTGGACCAGCAGCAGAAATGGACCTTTAAAGCTAAAAACCAGTCTTAAAAGAATCATCCTTGATGCTTCAGTAGATGCAACCCTAACATCTGATTGGATCAGTACACCCCCGACACCATCAGAGGTGCTGAGTCAACCGGTGCTCTTTTTTTCTTTTTAAACCAGTAAGTAAAGCAGCTCCAGTCCCAGTTCACTGACCTGTAGTTACTAGGAATGAGTGACCCGTCACGTCTCTGCAGGTCCTGATCAGCTGTTCTCTGTCGTCCACCCAAGTCCACAGAGATCCAATCACAGAAGCAGCTGCAGCATCATCTAACCTTTGAAGTCCAGCTCAGAGAACAGAAGCAGAACTCCTTCAGCTTGTGTGATGCTTGCTTTGTGAAACACCTGAGCAGCTCCGTCTCCCACCTGTCTCCCCCTCCCTCAGCATCTGATGGCACCTCATTAGTCCTCTTCCTCTGTTGGGCTCTTCAGGGGATTTCTGTTTTTCTCCAAGCTGCTTGACAACCAGCAGCCGACTCACCAACACAAACTGGGTGGGTTCCATTTCCGCCTGGAACTGGGTTTAGAGGACAGTTTAGGCCAGGGCTGTATAAACCTATGTCCTAAAGAGCTAATGTCTTGCATGTCCTAGATGTTGCTCTGGTTCAGTACAGCTGCATCAAATAAACGGGTCATTACCACACTCCTGCAGAACCTGAGAACATGCTGAGGAGCTTGTTCAGCTGCCTGGGAGGAGGGACAAACCCACGTAAGACAGGAGCTGCCGAGGACTAGAGGTGGACATTTAATTCAATTCAAAAATACTTTATTAATCCCAAAGGGAAATTAAATGTTGTTATAGCTCATATTATGAAGGTTTCCCCAAAGAGCTGTTGTAGATGCTGATGGCTGTGGGCAGGAAGGATCTCCTGTAGCCTCCGTCTTACAGCAGATCTGAAGAAGCCTCTGACTGAAGACACTCTGTTGTTGTAGAACAGTCTGATGAAGAGGATGCTCAGGGTTCTCCATAATGTTCTTCATTTTATGCATTTTATGCTTATCCTTTATGACAGCATCTCCTGTCAGTCAGAGGATGATGCTTCAACCTGTTGCTTCTAAACACAATCTGATAGAACCTGGTCCTGGTCAGATGTGACCGGTCTGCTGTAGACCTCTCACCCTGTGGTATCAGTGCTGCCCCCTGCTGCCAGGTTCGTTCCTTCACACCATTTCACCACCTCTCATCTGAAGGGTTTTCTTTCTGCTGATCTCAGATCTGTTTTAGAGCCGTTGTCTCCATCTGGTGATCACCTAGAGTTAGTACATCTCAAACCATCGCTATGGTAACCAGCAGCAACGAACATCAACTCCACCATGCAGCTTTTAGTTTTAGTCTTTAATTTGTTCAGCTCAGAAAGTGTTTCAGTCTGTTTAGAAGAAAATAATGTTAAGAAAACAGAACAAAAGGTCACAGTTTAGTAAGAAGAGCCTACAGGTTCTTCTCAGCTATTAAACACAAATCACATCATCATCTGGGGTCTCTCTGGTCTGCTGAAGTGGCAACTTCTTTAATGGTTGGATGAATATGTCTTCAACTGGTCGGGTTCCAAGGTCTTCAACCTGAGGAGACAGAAGATCATCACGAAGCTCTGAATCAATCCATACCAGATCCTGAATGTCTTAATCCATCTAAACATGGTTCCTATCCAGCCCTACTGATCATGGCAACAGGTCACCATCAGGTTCCAGCAATGAGAACGGATGTAAAACCGTTCAGACTGACTTTTGTAGGTGTTCCTCGCAAAACGTAGTCAGGTGCTCCATCTCAGAGTGGAAGAAGGTCTGCAACACAAACAGGGAAACAATCCTTCAATTGGAACCGAGGTTCATACCGAAACAACTGACAATATTTCTGTTTCAATAGCGAAGAACATATGAGGAGAACCCTCCTCCACTGAGTCAATCATGCAAAGTTCAGAAGAGAACTAGCAGCAGATGGGTTGCTGTTAGAAAGAACTACTGAGAAAACTCCACCAGATGATGATGAGGTCTAAAACGCAGACATTGATGAGAAGAAAGGTCAGAATTTCCGAAATGCAGATGCATTTCAGTTTTTATAGTCAGAGGAACCCCAGCTGAGTTCTTCTCATCTGTGGACCATCTGAAGATGATCACAAATTCAGCCCCACCATCCCTTCTTTAAAACTGAACTTGACTGAAGGTTGAACTCAAAAAACAAGTTCAGGCAGAACTAAAGGTTCAGATCTAAACTGTTAGAACAGAATCTGAGATAGATCAGTAAATCTGCTACTAATGAGCAGAACTGCAGGGATACAGAATGTTCTGGTGCCAAATCCAAACCAACCTCAGCCTGAGAAGGCAGGTAAAAAGATGGCTCTACATTGACATCATCCTGGAAGAGTCTCTGATCAGAAGATGAAGGACAGGTGAGGGTCTTAGGAGTGGGTACAGAAGGAGGCTTGCTCCAAACTCAAGCAAAAGATCATCCATAAGCTAAAAATGTTTCATGGTGTGGAACATGAAGTTTGGCTGGATGACTCTTTGACCCATCCGTGTCCATGGCTAACTTACAGATCGGCGAAGTTGCCATGGATGCAGGGGAAGACAATAGAGAGATGTTTGCCAGCATCAGCTTGGTATCTTGTCCCATGAACTATGTGGATATTTCACCTACATGATGATGTCAAATATCAAGGTGGCTTCATAAACCCAAGGTTGGTAGCTTAACAAGCCTGTCTGCGGTCCAGATCAGTCTCCAGGTGAAGCTTTATGAGGAGGAGAAACAGAAAACATCTGCAGGCTGTTGAGATGCCAAATCCTGATTTTTCCTTCACAAAATGGTTCCTCAGAATCTCAGTTCCTAATGTCTGGAGGAACCCAGTGATAAACGAGTGTTTCTAACAAATCTGAGATCCAATCCTGACACCCTCACCTGTTGTTATCAGAGGATTCTTATCTGTAGTAATACTGTGTCTCTGTGTGTCAGTACCAGGATCTGAGAATTTATGGTGTTCAGATTTATGGAGTTTTCTTCCAGTTGCTTCAGCTGATCCACGATGCTGTTTTCAAACTGCTGCAGCAACAACAACCTGTACAAATACACACACCCACAAACACGAGATCATTTGTGTGCTAACAGGTGTGTGGAAGTAGGTGCTGCCTGTGTTAATGAACAGGTGTGTGGAAGTGGGCGGTGCCTGTGTTAATGAACAGGTATGTGGAAGTGGGCGGTGCCTGTGTTTATGAACAGGTATGTGGAAGTGGGCAGTGCCTGTGTTTATGAACAGGTGTGTGGAAGTGGGCGGTGCCTGTGTTAATGAACAGGTATGTGGAAGTGGGCGGTGCCTGTGTTTATGAACAGGTATGTGGAAGTGGGCGGTGCCTGTGTTAATGAACAGGTGTGTGGAAGTAGGTGCTGCCTGTGTTAATGAACAGGTGTGTGGAAGTAGGTGCTGCCTGTGTTTATGAACAGGTGTGTGGAAGTGGGCGGTGCCTGTGTTAATGAACAGGTGTGTGGAAGTAGGTGCTGCCTGTGTTAATGAACAGGTGTGTGGAAGTAGGTGCTGCCTGTGTTTATGAACAGGAGAGTGGAAGTGGGCGGTGCCTGTGTTAATGAACAGGTGTGTGGAAGTAGGTGCTGCCTGTGTTAATGAACAGGTGTGTGGAAGTAGGTGCTGCCTGTGTTTATGAACAGGTGTGTGGAAGTGGGCGGTGCCTGTGTTAATGAACAGGTGTGTGGAAGTGGGCGGTGCCTGTGTTTATGAACAGGTATGTGGAAGTGGGCGGTGCCTGTGTTAATGAACAGGTGTGTGGAAGTAGGTGCTGCCTGTGTTAATGAACAGGTGTGTGGAAGTAGGTGCTGCCTGTGTTTATGAACAGGTGTGTGGAAGTGGGCGGTGCCTGTGTTAATGAACAGGTGTGTGGAAGTAGGTGCTGCCTGTGTTAATGAACAGGTGTGTGGAAGTAGGTGCTGCCTGTGTTAATGAACAGGTGTGTGGAAGTGGGCGGTGCCTGTGTTTATGAACAGGTGTGTGGAAGTGGGCGGTGCCTGTGTTAATGAACAGGTGTGTGGAAGTAGGTGCTGCCTGTGTTAATGAACAGGTGTGTGGAAGTGGGCGGTGCCTGTGTTAATGAACAGGTGTGTGGAAGTAGGTGCTGCCTGTGTTAATGAACAGGTGTGTGGAAGTGGGTGCTGCCTGTGTTTATGAACAGGTGTGTGGAAGTGGGCAGTGCCTGTGTTAATGAACAGGTGTGTGGAAGTAGGTGCTGCCTGTGTTAATGAACAGGTGTGTGGAAGTAGGTGCTGCCTGTGTTTATGAACAGGTGTGTGGAAGTGGGCGGTGCCTGTGTTAATGAACAGGTGTGTGGAAGTGGGCGGTGCCTGTGTTAATGAACAGGTGTGTGGAAGTAGGTGCTGCCTGTGTTAATGAACAGGTGTGTGGAAGTAGGTGCTGCCTGTGTTTATGAACAGGTGTGTGGAAGTGGACGGTGCCTGTGTTTATGAACAGGTATGTGGAAGTAGGTGCTGCCTGTGTTAATGAACAGGTGTGTGGAAGTAGGTGCTGCCTGTGTTTATGAACAGGTGTGTGGAAGTAGGTGCTGCCTGTGTTAATGAACAGGTGTGTGGAAGTAGGTGCTGCCTGTGTTAATGAACAGGTGTGTGGAAGTAGGTGCTGCCTGTGTTTATGAACAGGTGTGTGGAAGTAGGTGCTGCCTGTGTTAATGAACAGGTATGTGGAAGTGGGCGGTGCCTGTGTTTATGAACAGGTGTGTGGAAGTGGACGGTGCCTGTGTTTATGAACAGGTATGTGGAAGTAGGTGCTGCCTGTGTTTATGAACAGGTGTGTGGAAGTGGACGGTGCCTGTGTTTATGAACAGGTATGTGGAAGTAGGTGCTGCCTGTGTTAATGAACAGGTGTGTGGAAGTAGGTGCTGCCTGTGTTAATGAACAGGTGTGTGGAAGTAGGTGCTGCCTGTGTTAATGAACAGGTATGTGGAAGTGGGCAGTGCCTGTGTTTATGAACAGGTATGTGGAAGTAGGTGCTGCCTGTGTTAATGAACAGGTATGTGGAAGTGGGCAGTGCCTGTGTTAATGAACAGGTGTGTGGAAGTAGGTGCTGCCTGTGTTAATGAACAGGTGTGTGGAAGTAGGTGCTGCCTGTGTTTATGAACAGGTGTGTGGAAGTGGGCGGTGCCTGTGTTAATGAACAGGTGTGTGGAAGTAGGTGCTGCCTGTGTTAATGAACAGGTGTGTGGAAGTAGGTGCTGCCTGTGTTTATGAACAGGTGTGTGGAAGTGGGCGGTGCCTGTGTTAATGAACAGGTGTGTGGAAGTGGGTGCTGCCTGTGTTAATGAACAGGTGTGTGGAAGTAGGTGCTGCCTGTGTTAATGAACAGGTGTGTGGAAGTAGGTGCTGCCTGTGTTTATGAACAGGTGTGTGGAAGTGGACGGTGCCTGTGTTAATGAACAGGTGTGTGGAAGTGGGTGCTGCCTGTGTTAATGAACAGGTGTGTGGAAGTAGGTGCTGCCTGTGTTTATGAACAGGTGTGTGGAAGTGGGCAGTGCCTGTGTTAATGAACAGGTGTGTGGAAGTGGGTGCTGCCTGTGTTAATGAACAGGTGTGTGGAAGTAGGTGCTGCCTGTGTTTATAAACAGGTGTGTGGAAGTAGGTGCTGTGCCTGTGTTAATGAACAGGTGTGTGGAAGTGCTTTTTTATGTTTGATGTCCATATTACCTGTGCTGATGGACATCTGTGAGCAGGGAGGACACATGTTGCTGACAGTGTTTTAGAGATCCTAGAACCTCAGCTTGGACTTTCTGCCAGCAGCCCTGAAAACATGGTTTTTAATTTATATAATTTACCTTCTGACTTTAGAAGTTATTAATATTTTAAACCATGGCCAATAATCAATAATCAGGTGACCACGTGTGTCTACAGACTATGAAGTGTTGCTCCAGCTGGGTTTTGAAGGACTTGAATGTAGAAGTGATGTCAGATGTCAGGTGTGACTCTGGCTCTGCCTTTTCCCTTGTCAGATTTGGCCACACCCCATCAGTGTGAAGAACCTCCTCAGCCGCTTGCTCCACCCCTTTAAGTAAGCAGCCCGATGAGCATCAGATTAGTAAAACAAACTAAAAAATCTCAACTTGCAAATTGAAATACCTCTTATTGGTGAGCAAGACTCCTCACAGGTTTGCCGAGGCTCCGCTTTCCTCTTGTGGGGTGTTACGCCCTCCGTCTGGTCTGACAGGTAGCCTTTATTTTAGACAAAATGTTGAGTATTCTGGTGATTCCAATGAATGGAACTGGCCTTCATCACTTGTCTACAATAAGCAGGAAAAACTGCGCAATGCAGCAAACTACACCAAACATGACTCATTTAGGAGTGACTTTAACTTTGTTTTATCTTTGATTTCATTTCAATGCGTTTTACTAGTGCAGTGTTCATTCAGATAAAGGTGAATGAACAGGTGAAACCTGAATCTGCAGCTTCCCTCTTCCTCAGACCTTCCTGCAGAAAAACGGAAGACAGGTAAAAACAACAGAAAACATCTCAGGTTGAAATCACGTCAAAAACAGGAAATTAACCTTCTCAGAGGGAGAGCTCCTTCCTACAAGCCCTTCAGTCAGATCCTGCGTTATCTGAAGCTCCGCCCCCTGTGGATCACCTGATGGTGGCCGTTTGAGGTTCGACAGGTGAACTTCTGACACGTCACTGTCAGTGGGATCAAACTGTGACAGAAAACTAGCTGAAAGCAAAAACCTTAGTGAGATTCTCTCTGATGGATCAAAAGACTGCAATAGTTGACTGCCTGGTTCTGACCGCCTGGTTCGTCTTAACGGTTGACTCACAGCTGAATTTAGGAGTGGAGTTTTGGATCCGATCAAACAGAATTTCGGTTTGGTTTGTGGCTGCAGCCTAAAAAACAAAAGATCGTGCTTGGAAAGCATATAAGTGATGATTTTGTTTGTGTCAGTGTTACCTTCAGTGAGGAGGAATCGTCCTCGCTGCTCGGAGACGACAGCGGTAAAACTACGGACAGACAGAAAGCTGTTGGGATGCTGCTGATTGGTTAAATACAGATGTTGGTCATGTGACTGCTCAGGGTTCATTTGTGTCATTGTTGCCATTTTTTCTCCAATCCAAAAGCTAAATTTATAATAGAGTGAAAACCGTGGAAGGTTGATGTTCAGAGTGATGTTGGAGGAGGTCTCCTGCAGTAATAATACTAAAGTTGTGATGAAGCTGGATCTCATCAATACGTCCATATTTAAAGTGAAGTTTGTTGGTCAGCAGTTAAACTGGGTCGAGGTTGTCAGCAGAACTTCACTCACTCTTCAGCTGGCTCTTGCTTGGTGGTTTCTTGCGGCTGTAGGACCGACCCATATGTTTGTCCACAGAGGGGGAGGCCTGGACTGCTCCACCTGCACCTGTTGAACTCACTTCTTTCTGAAGTCAAATCACCAACAAAGTTATTTAGATGAATGATGAAGCTTCACCTCACTGATGCAGACAACACAGCCAGCAGTGACCAGCAGGTGGCACTGTTCCCACAGTGGGAAACACAAACATGGCAACAGCTGTGCTGAAAATAAATGTTTAGGTACTTTGAAGACTCTCCCTGCAGCCTCCTCCAGCTCTCTGTGGTGTTCAGTGTTGAAGGTCAGCTCCACCATGTGACCTCTGATATTCAGGTGCATGATGGGATTGATCAGGCTGACGCCGAGGACCGTCTCTGCCAAGGAGCATGACGGGTGAAAATACAAACCGATCCAAATTGTTAATTAAAACAACCTGGTGTAAAACAGCTATTGTCTCTGATCTAGCTGTTCTAGTTCTGTGATTTTAATCCAGGTCACAGAAACATCATCATTCTCTGAGCTGCTGTCAAAGTTATGAAGAAACCACCAAACTGACTTTGCCATCATGGTGAAACTGCATAGACAACACTGCCCCCAGAAGGACACTATGTCCTACAACACCAGAGTGATCTGCTCTTACAAACTTGTGATTCTAGATGTTTCATGAAGAACTTCATTAACTGATCCCCAGGTCTGAAAAGATGAGGTTCTTATGAGACAGACTGATGTTCTTACCGTTGTGTTTGACCTGCAGATTGTAATAATCCACATCCTCCTTCAGCAGGTGGATGGACCCCCACAGGAAACCCTGACAAACAGAACACGGATCAGAACAGCCTGTGCCTTCTGACTTGTCTGAAGGCACATCCACCATAAAGACCTCACACTTCCGAGTTTCATTAATGTTCCCCATCAGTACCTCAGAGGACTCTGTGGTTCCCATACAGTCAGTTCAGAACCCGACACAGTAGTGTCTCGGAAGGGTTCTGTTTACAGTTGCAGTAAAACCTGTAAATGGTTCTGCTTAGTGCTACACTAGAACCTGTTCTAGTACAAGGATCTGTGTGGCACTACAGTAGAACCTGTTGTTTAAAAAGGTAAATTAGGAACCAACCTGAGGATCATCAATGAAAAAGCTCACACATCCTGAACCCAGATTAAAATCAATCCAGAACACGTCCAGTTTGTCATCTTTGGGTCGAAACAACTGCAGGCGAAAGATGATGGAATGTGCTGTGGTGGGTTCAAAGTTCTGGTTCTGATGATTGGACCGTTAGAGGGATAATTAAAAGCTGTACCTGAGTGGAGCCGAGGAACGCTTGCAGGCAGGGGAAGGTGTAAACTCTGATGGACAGAACCGAACATGATCCAGAAGTGAATGAGAACTGTTCTGAAACCAAATATGCTCACACAGTCCAGAAATCCTTGGCTAATGTCCAACAGTAACGCAGAAATATTCAAATTAATTCATAAAGATCTAGTCCAACAAATATTTAGATAAAAGAATAAAAATAATCCAAAAATGAGGAGAAAGATACAGATTTGTGTTATAGGATGTTGACAGGGTGTCACCTCCTCTGGTCTCCGTGGTAACAGTTAACAAAGTTTAGGAAACGTCTGCAGTCCTGCAGACAAACACAGGTGTAGATCAGAAACAGATAGAACAGGTGTCCACAACGACCAGGTGAGTTACTCACCACCTCAAAGTCAGCATCTCTGATGTCACAGAAGGCGGAGCTGATGTCACTGCTGGAGAACCATTGATTGGCTCTCTGCTCACGCTCTCTGCGTGGCGTCAGGCGACAGAGCGCCTCTGATAGGCTGACCTGCAACTCGTAGTCTGAAACAAAGAAAAACATGGAGGCTTCATTTCTATTTCTGTGTTTTAACGCCTGATAACTCCTGCTGAGAACCAGCCGTGGCTATAAACACTGTGATGCAGCCATCAGATTGTTTCCGGGGTAATGATCTATGTTTGCTGTCCCTGTCAAATAAACAAATCAATAATCCAGAGTTTCCTGAAATTTGTGAATGTGGTCTGGACCTTATCCAGGCTTTCTGAATGACTCTGGCTGCTTCTCGCCCCTGATCATTTATTTGCCGTTAAGCCTCTTAAGTCTTCCCGTTCAAAGAGAAAACAGCTACTCAGCTCAAGGGATGAGCTTATTTGTCCACACAGAAGAACACAGCAGAGGTTCTCTAAGGACAGACCCCTTCAGAGAGTGTGGGGTGATGAGATGAAGTGGTTACACACCTGACAGGTACGTCAGTGTTTTGTTCAGGTATAGACAGAAGGTCAGGAAAGTTCAGCACACACCAAGACTCCCAGAGGAACATGGGACAGTGGTCCATATTTCTACCAGAGAAACATCCAGAACTTCCGAACATCTAACAACACAGTCCTAAGGTTTTACAGGTGGATTAAACTCACCTCCAACTGTCAGAACTGCAACTGCCACCTGAGACCTATCAGATGGGTAGACAGGTAGACAGACAGGTAGACAGAGACAGGCATGCCAACAGGTGAATTAGCATTTATAAACTCAAAGAACAATGAATACATTAGAATTACTGTGCCATACAGTATCTGGGTCTGGTTCTGGTCATTCTGGATCAGTCTCCTCTGTTGTCGGCTCAGGGACTCCAGGATGCTGTTGAAGGTTCTGATGGCCTGAAACCAAAGAAGTGGTTCATGGTTCCCAGACAGCAAACTGTTGGACAACAGCAGGAAGGAAGTGTGATCCGCAATGAAATTGAGTGGTTGCCATGGTTACCTCAAGTCTCAGTGGGAAGGGAACTTCTGCTCCCAGACACAGGTGGGCCAGGTGAAGCAGAAGCACAGACAGCTGACCAGCTGAAGGAGGCAACAGAGGTTAGACGGTAAAACCAGGAGATGGACAGAAATAAAGGTATGAAACAGAAAGAGACCAAACTGACCTGGAAGAGAAGCTCGACCCAGAAGCTGAGAGACAAAGAGTCCACAGATCAGATTCACAGACTTCATCATACAGCTTTTAGAACTATTTCTGGTCCACAGGCACAGATCTGACCATCTTTAATTGCCAACAACAGAAAGGTTTAAAACTGTGGCGGAACATAACACCTCTGTGAGGAATATATGAGTGTGTCTTTCTGAGAGGAGGACAAAAATGGAGCTCCAGTCTTCATTTTGTACAATTTTAAGAATCTCTGAGTCCTTAACAGCTTCAAACATCAGACAGGTGAGTCCAGCAGCAGTGCACCCTCCACAAGAACAGAGAAGATACAGGTCCTTCTCAAAATATTAGCATATTGTGATAAAGTTCATTATTTTCCATAATGTCATGATGAAAATTTAACATTCATATATTTTAGATTCATTGCACACTAACTGAAATATTTCAGGTCTTTTATTGTCTTAATAGTGGATGATTTTGGCATACAGCTCATGAAAACCCAAAATTCCTATCTCACAAAATTAGCATATCATTAAAAGGGTCTCTAAACGAGCTATGAACCTAATCATCTGAATCAACGAGTTAACTCTAAACACCTGCAAAAGATTCCTGAGGCCTTTAAAACTCCCAGCCTGGTTCATCACTCAAAACCCCAATCATGGGTAAGACTGCCGACCTGACTGCTGTCCAGAAGGCCACTATTGACACCCTCAAGCAAGAGGGTAAGACACAGAAAGACATTTCTGAACAAATAGGCTGTTCCCAGAGTGCTGTATCAAGGCACCTCAGTGGGAAGTCTGTGGGAAGGAAAAAGTGTGGCAGAAAACGCTGCACAACAAGAAGAGGTGACCGGACCCTGAAGAAGATTGTGAAGAAGGGCTGATTCCAGACCTTGGGGGACCTGCGGAAGCAGTGGACTGAGTCTGGAGTAGAAACATCCAGAGCCACCGTGCACAGGCGTGTGCAGGAAATGGGCTACAGGTGCCGCATTCCCCAGGTCAAGCCACTTTTGAACCAGAAACAGCGGCAGAAGCGCCTGACCTGGGCTACAGAGAAGCAGCACTGGACTGTTAATCAGTGGTCCAAAGTACTTTTTTCGGATGAAAGCTAATTCTGCATGTCATTCGGAAATCAAGGTGCCAGAGTCTGGAGAAAGACTGGGGAGAAGGAAATGCCAAAATGCCAGAAGTCCAGTGTCAAGTACCCACAGTCAGTGATGGTCTGGGGTGCCGTGTCAGCTGCTGGTGTTGGTCCACTGTGTTTTATCAAGGGCAGGGTCAATGCAGCTAGCTATCAGGAGATTTTGGAGCACTTCATGCTTCCATCTGCTGAAAAGCTTTATGGAGATGAAGATTTCATTTTTCAGCACGACCTGGCACCTGCTCACAGTGCCAAAACCACTGGTAAATGGTTTACTGACCATGGTATCACTGTGCTCAATTGGCCTGCCAACTCTCCTGACCTGAACCCCATAGAGAATCTGTGGGATATTGTGAAGAGAACAGTTGAGAGACTCAAGACCCAACACTCTGGATGAGCTAAAGGCCGCTATCGAAGCATCCTGGGCCTCCATAAGACCTCAGCAGTGCCACAGGCTGATTGCCTCCATGCCACGCCGCATTGAAGCAGTCATTTCTGCAAAAGGATTCCCGACCAAGTATTGAGTGCATAATTGTACATGATTATTTGAAGGTTGACGTTTTTTGTATTAAAAACACTTTTCTTTTATTGGTCGGATGAAATATGCTAATTTTGTGAGATAGGAATTTTGGGTTTTCATGAGCTGTATGCCAAAATCATCCGTATTAAGACAATAAAAGACCTGAAATATTTCAGTTAGTGTGCAATGAATCTAAAATATATGAATGTTACATTTTCATCATGACATTATGGAAAATAATGAACTTTATCACAATATGCTAATTTTTTGAGAAGGACCTGTAGAACGGTTCCTTTCCTCAAGGCTGTAAGAGCACAATTTACAAATCATAAACCAGAACCTAAAGGCCGAAAGAAAATGGACTCATCAGCTTTCTGAATGACGTGCAGGTAGGGGGCGCTGTAGTTAACATCCTAAACCAGCTGATCACACATAAAATCAGCTGTTCAGACAAACAAACATTTCCCCAAAACACACCAAACAAAACTGCCATTAAACAGCGGGTTTGGTTCTGACATTTATTAACGGTCCTTCCAGCGTCTGCAGGAGGAGGGAACAGGCAGAGAGCAGCAGCCGTAATCAGACTGCCTTCATCGGGTCAAACGGGTGGAAGACCTGCTGAATCCATGCAGCACGAAGATCCAACATCCAACCTAAAACTAACTTCACCGCGGTCAGAAGTCCGTGGTTCTGGGCTTCCTGGTCCTCATTATTGCCATGGCTGAGACAAGAACTTCCTCATAAATCCAAAAATGTTCTTCAGGCAAACCCTGGAGCTTCACCATCCAGACAGCGGCATCTCTCCTCTCTGTTTCTCCTGCCGCCCCTCCTCACATCAGAACGTCTGAGCCTTATTCTGGTTCTGGCTGGGCTGTGGCCAGGCCACCTAAACAGAGGCAGTGGAAAAGGGCCAATAGAGACGTCCCCCTGCAGCATGCTTCAGTCTAGTAACCATGCCCACCTCATATTTCTGACCAATCACACGCTGTGGGACACTACACAAGAAAAACATGCCTGCCTGCAGTGTCTGGCCTCCTACTGTGACCTCCATCTTCAGCCTCACTGCAACTCCCCAGCTTTTCAATCCCATAAACTGGTCACAGCTACTGCAGACATCCAGGAGAACATCTGCTCCCTTCACAATAAAATGAAGGAGATTTTCTGTCGCAGCGACCAGCAAACCATCTGCTATCTGTGCTCTGTGGATGAACATAAAGGCCATGACGCCATCTTGGCTGCAGCAGAGAGGACCAAGGGGCAGCAAAAGCTCAGACCAAGATGGCAAAACATCCAGCAGAGAATCCAGGACAGAGAGAAGGACCTGGAGCTGCTTCAGAAGCAGGGAGATGCCATCAACAGCTCTGCTTATAACACAGTGAAGAACATCCAAATTATGTTCAACCAACTGCGGCAGCTCTTAGTTGAAAGAAGCGGTGATGTGCAGCAGCAGATCAGATTCCATCAGGAAACCGAAGTAAGTCGGATTAAAGAGCTTCAGCAGACAGTGCAGCAGGAGATCTCAGAGCTGACCAGGAGGGATAAAGAGCCGGCGAACCGAGGACCACACCTAGTTTCTACGCAGGAACCCTTTACTGATTTCACTCGGTTCATCTAAACACCCAACCATCAACATCCATTCTCTAAACTACTTTAATGAGATGATGGCTGCTCTCACAGAGCTAAATAAGAAACTGCAGGACACCCTGAGACAGGAATGGACCAGGGTCTCCATGACTAAAGCAGATGTTGCACTGACACCAGTCCAGTCAGAGATTTTACCATCACCACAAGCTACACTTTCAAGAGAAGGCTCCATGGAATTACCCCCCACAATTCACCTGAAACCAGAGACGTCCAAGGTTTCAACATCAGCGGTTTCCCCAACCCTAGCTGACTCCAAGATCTTACCAACACCTTCAGCTTACTCCAACTCGAAAATATCCAATATTGTGCCAACAGCACCGATTTACATATCTTCAAGTCAGTCTAAGACTTTAAAGCCAACATACCCAACACCAGATGGGTCTCGGATGTCAGTTGCCGGAGGTTACCCTCAGAAGGACTCTGAGGTTTTGTAACCAGTGTACCAAACACCAGATAAGTCCACAGTTTTGTCTCCACCAGTTGACCCAACATCAAAAGAATCAAGTATTATACCAACAGCTCCAATTTACACATCGAGTGAGCCCAACACTTCACAACCAGTTTACCCAGCACCGAATGGGTCTAAGGTGTCTCCACCAAGAGGTTCTCTGCCAAATACTTCCCATGTCTCATCGCCAGCAGCTCATCCCACATCAGATCAATCCAAAGGTCCATCATCAGACCTGACAAAGGGCAAGAACACATTTACACCACCACTCGACATGTTCAAGAGTTTACCACCACCTGCACTTAATCAACCACCAGAAAAGCCCAAGACAACAACAGAGATCTTACCATATGCATGTCAGATCACCTTGGATCCAAACACGGCAAATAAACAGCTGGTACTATCTGGGCAGAACAAGATAGTGAAACGAGAAAAGAAAAAGCAGTCATACTCCAACCATTCACGGATTCACAGGCCGGTTTCAGGTTCTGAGCAGAGAAGGTCTGACTGGACGTTATTGGGAGGTGGAGTGGAATGGGATTGTTTCTGTGGCAGTTGCATACAAACACATTATCAGAACAGGAGGTACCAGTGGATTTGGAGATAATAAGATGTCCTGGGCTTTAAACTGTCACAATAATAAATACATACATGATGGAAGTGGCATTGTCCTCTTGGGACCTCAGTCTTCTAGGATAGGAGTGTACCTGGATCATGACGCAGGGGTTCTGTCTTTCTACAGCATCTCTACAACCATGGCCATACTGCACAGAGTCCAGACTACATTCACTCAGCCTCTACATACTGGAATCTGTGCTGGTTCAGGATCATTCCAGCCAATCAAAGCACACAGTTTCTTTCAACATCTTCTCTTAAATGTGACAAAAATAACCTGTTCAAACATTTATGGAGAACAAACAGTGTATGAAACATAGCTGCACACGCTCAGTCTGAGTAAAACCAGTACCAGTACCAGTACCAGTACCAGCCACCATCAGCTGATGAGCAGCAGCATAATTAAAGGGTCCAGCCACGGTGCGGACAGAACCTGAGACAGTTGCTTTCTCTCTGCAGAACGTCCAGAACACTGAGGGAACATTGTTCTTTCTTTATGTTACTGATGATACATGAATGTACCTATTAGATTATATATTCTCTGATTGTTGTTGCAGGGTTTCTGCAAGTAGGAAATAAAAATATTTATCTGCATAAATAAAGTTTGCAGCTGTTGTTACTCTAAAGATGAGAGATGAATGAAGCGCACAAGGAAAGAACAATGATTGGATTGCTTTAAATTTAACATTCAAAAGCATTTAATGCCCGGAGTTACTGGATGTCCACACATAACCAGGAGCTTCCTGCAGAGGGTAAAAGGGAACCTATCGGTGGTCTGAGCAGCCCTGAATCTGTAAAAACAAACAGAAAACAGATCCAGATGTTCAGCCCTACCTGCACCTGTGTGAGTATTCCTGAACTGTACTCAATGTTGGCAATGATTGGGTGACATCATCACAAAAGGACAGGCAGGTGTGAGTCGGTCAGTTTTAACGTTTCAATTTTTTCTGTTCAAATGTCTTGCAGAGTAAACCAGCGTGAAAACAAATCATTTTCTCCTGAGATCAGCTTCCAAGGAAGTAGTTAGGAAGTACACTGGAAGGATTTAGGAGGTACAGAGGAAGTAGGAGTCAGGAAATACAGAGGAAGGAAGGATTTGGTAGGTACACAGCTGCAGGACAACTTCCAGTGGCTGAAGCCAACCAAAGACATTCAACTCTTTAACACAAAGCCTATTTGCAGATGGAAAACACCTGGGTCAGCTGGACCAGTGACATGATGGATGTTCAATGCACCATGTACCACAACAGATCTGATGACGCAGCTGACAGGTGAGCGGTTTCAGCCTCAGCTGCAACAGGCGATGGTGAGGTCGTCAGACCGAAAGTGAACACTGACGACTGATTGTCTGCCGGGACACTGAGCTGAAAGACGTGTGACATAAATGGCTCCGAACTTCACTTCCCAACATGCTGCTCACCAGGAAGTAGTTGAAGAACTCCTCAGTGAGGCTCAGCAGGGGGGTGGAGCCTTTCTGGAGATTGGAGGTCAGCAGGTCGTGAACAGCTTTGAACCACAACATCACCTAAACAACAACAACAAGGTAACAGTAGTCCAGAGGAGATCCAACCAATCAGATTACTGATCACCAATTACCTTAGCTGTCAGGCCGAGGCTGACCAGAGTCTGCAAGTCGTCATCGTTCTCTGACAGAATCGACAAAGATTTCAAGACGATCAGAACCCTGCAGAACCTGCTGCTGCGCAGTTCCTGAAACAAAAGCAATAAGCATTAACAAACAAAAGCTGCAATCAAACAAACAATAGGTGCAGTAGATTTCAGTAGATGCACATCTACTCAAATAAACAGCTGCATGGCTCCAGTTCGTCTCTTAGCTGTGTCCTACTCTCTTCCTCTCCTTCACTCCCTCACTCTGTCCAGATGAACAAGGACAGTGGTCTTCGGACACCAGACTGGTCACCCTGATGGGAACGTTCTGCCACCAACAGGATCTTTGGATCCCCTACAGTGGGTGATCTTTCTCATAAGGTCTGAGCTCAGAAATCCTGTTTGAACCTGCCTGGTTTGGTCACCAGGCAGGTAACCATGCTGGTCAAACCCCCACCACAGGCCCAACCTCATTCCAGGTTCCACTGGAACCATGGCAGCCCAGACTCACTGCATCTTGGTTGATCTGCTGCATCACAATCAGCGAAGGACACAGAGCAGCAGACGTTGCTGTTACCTTGTTAACCAGGTGGTGCAGCCTGGTGAGGGTGGAGCTGTTCAGTCCTTCATAGTGAAGCAGAGAAACGAGTCGAGACGAGTCTCCACGAAGCAGGCAGTCATCCATCTGAAGCTCAAACTGAGTCAGAAACACAGATTATCTACAATTAATGTGTTCACATCAGTTTAGATCCAGGATGAAACCAGTTTAACTCACACAGAATGGACACACTGCAGAGAAACAGCTTTATCGTAGTTAATCTGGTTGAATCTGTTTTAATCCTGAATCACGCAGACTGGACACATTGCAGAGTTTAGTTTATTTCACACAAAATGAAAAAGAAAAAAAAACCAGAGAGGCAGAAAACAATAAAAGTAATAAAAGTAAAAAACAAAGTGGCTGGATTAATTCAGTCAGACTAGACGTACTGCAGGCTGACAGCAGGGGGCGCTGCCTACCAGAAAATAACAAGAGCTTTGGTCTTAATGCAGTTAAACTGAAATCTGTCCATTATTGATCCGGCTGACATCGTGTACGATCTTTCGGTTACTGACAAACAGGAACGTTCTGTTAAGGTTCCAGATGACTCTGGAGTAATCCTTATGGGCCGGCCTGCTTCCTTCAGTCCACCAGAGTCTTCAGCACCTGGAAGATGGTTTGCCTCCTCTGGCTGGTGCACTGACACTCAGAGGAGTTTACCTGCTTCAGGTGGGTTTTTTATATCAATGAAACAATCAGTTTCCTAAGTTATCATCCCTCCGGTGCTGACAAGGACCGCAAACTGAACTTAGAGTGTTTTTGCTGGGAACCAGTTTAAACTGTCACCAGATTGATGTCATGGTTCCTGTTTATTAAAGTCACGTTAAACTTTCTTCCTTCCACAAACCCTGCAGCCTGGTACTCTCTCTTCTCTGCTGGTAAACATGTGATTTAATTAAACTGGTTAAATTAGTTCACAACAGAACCCTGTAACAGTGAGTTGTTTTAAACCTGCTGGTTAATGATGTCATCACAATGAGGACTCCAGTTTATCAACGCAGCTGGATGATCTCCTGTGTTCTGACAAAACGTCTACAGCACCAACATGTTCCTTAAAGTCCAGAACGACCGATGGTGAGGTTCTAAAGAGGAAGAACCATCATCAGAGTCCACCATCACTCTGAACTAGAGGGTGACACGGGAGTGGATTTTCTCTCCTGTCCCATCCTAATCCCAGGCCAGCATAACAAAAAAAATCCTGTCCCGTCCCACTCCTGGTAAATTGACTCCCGTCCCGCTCCCATTTAGAAAGACTCCCACTCCTGTGCCACTCCCATTTTAGTTTTCTTCATTTAGTCTTTTGGTAATTTCTTTCTTTGAAGGACCAGTTAGGTCCCTGTTTTTAGCTGTAGTAAAGGCCAGTTAAAGTAAAAATAATAATAATGAAGAAATAATAAAATATTAAACAAGGAAACAGACCATGTCTATCTTAGCTGAATAAACAAAATGTACATAGTTGTATTTTACTCATTTATTAAGTGATTGTTTCCTTTGAACAATGACATCACTTTTATGCTTCAAGTTGCTGAAACGAAAGAAAAATGCACCTAGTAAGAGAACTGTACTTGTTGAACAAAAGTATAAAAAGACAAAACCTTCATAATTTAGAAACTGTACCTCAATGGTTCACAGCCCTGGTCCTCAGGGACCCCTTCTCTGCAAGTTTTAGATGTTTGTCTGCTCCAGAACACCTGATTTACATTCTGACATGACCTCCTATACAGGCATCAAGAATGGAGGGTCAAACTGGACAAATTTAATACAATAAAATCATCATTAAATAAATAAATGTTGTGAATGTCCCATAAGTGAAGTAAATGTAACATGAAAGAAATGTAACATTAAATGTGCCATTAAATTAAAGGTACCATTTATTTATTTAATACATCATTAGAAACAATAAATGTACCATTATATCATGAAATGGACTATTATGCAATTAAATGTGCCACTGAATAATTAAGTATAATTTTAAAGACGACATGACGTAATTAGTGGTAAACTTAATATTTAATGATGTATTAAATAAATTGTACATTTAATGGTACATTCAATTTTGTTCTATTTCACAACATATTTATTTTATATCTTCCCTTGATGAAGTCTTTCTATACGGAGCCCGCGAGGTGACAAGGGGGGATTGTTTTCTCTTTTGTGTCCCCACGCAATAGTCTTTGCGTTATTTCGCAATACTTTGTGGGATAGTTTCCAAACCAGATAACTGCAAAAATGAAACAAACACTACACCCGTTTTGAAATTTATTGAGTTTTATTTTGAAATCAGCCTTAAATAAAATTATCTTCAAATCAGACTAAAAGACAGTTTTTATCCACAAGCTGTCAAACAAACTACTGAACAATAAAACTGCACGAAACCACATCTGTGACACTTTATTTCCTTATTACTGCTGCATGATGGGTACTTTTTTTTGCACGCCATTAGTTTTTGTTTTTATCGTGATTTGAACGGTTCTTCTTATCCTAAACATTTTATCGCATTGTTTACTGCATGTTAACCTGCATATGACAAATAAACCATATCAATGACATATCAGTGTTTGTTTTATGAGCAGTTTATCGTCTGTGCTGTTGCTCCAAAATGACGAACGCAAAAGTATTGCGTGGAGACGCAAAATAAATAAATTTCCCCATGTCCCCTCACGGGCTTCCGTACCTTACTTCTTAAATCTTTAGAGCACATGCAGCAATTTTGTTGGTCAGATGAGACTTTATGGTACTTTTGGTTTGATGAATGAAGAGATGCAGGACTGATTTAATCCAGAATCTGTTTTACAAGTGTCCCTTAATCACTGGTGAACTTGATTACGACTAAACACGTTTTACAAGCAGCAGACCGTGTTAAAACCGCTACATTCAACTCTCCTGAAGTTCGGTAATACAGGTCCTTCTCAAAATATTAGCATAATGTGATAAAGTTCATTATTTTCCATAATGTCATGATGAAAATTTAACATTCATATATTTTAGATTCATTGCACACTAACTGAAATATTTCAGGTCTTTTATTGTCTTAATACGGATGATTTTGGCATACAGCTCATGAAAACCCAAAATTCCTATCTCACAAAATTAGCATATTTCATCCGACCAATAAAAGAAAAGTGTTTTTAATACAAAAAACGTCAACCTTCAAATAATCATGTACAGTTATGCACTCAATACTTGGTCGGGAATCCTTTGGCAGAAATGACTGCTTCAATGCGGCGTGGCATGGAGGCAATCAGCCTGTGGCACTGCTGAGGTCTTATGGAGGCCCAGGATGCTTCGATAGCGGCCTTTAGCTCATCCAGAGTGTTGGGTCTTGAGTCTCTCAACGTTCTCTTCACAATATCCCACAGATTCTCTATGGGGTTCAGGTCAGGAGAGTTGGCAGGCCAATTGAGCACAGTGATACCATGGTCAGTAAACCATTTACCAGTGGTTTTGGCACTGTGAGCAGGTGCCAGGTCGTGCTGAAAAATGAAATCTTCATCTCCATAAAGCTTTTCAGCAGATGGAAGCATGAAGTGCTCCAAAATCTCCTGATAGCTAGCTGCATTGACCCTGCCCTTGATAAAACACAGTGGACCAACACCAGCAGCTGACACGGCACCCCAGACCATCACTGACTGTGGGTACTTGACACTGGACTTCTGGCATTTTGGCATTTCCTTCTCCCCAGTCTTCCTCCAGACTCTGGCACCTTGATTTCAGAATGACATGCAGAATTTGCTTTCATCCGAAAAAAGTACTTTGGACCACTGAGCAACAGTCCAGTGCTGCTTCTCTGTAGCCCAGGTCAGGCGCTTCTGCCGCTGTTTCTGGTTCAAAAGTGGCTTGACCTGGGGAATGCGGCACCTGTAGCCCATTTCCTGCACACGCCTGTGCACGGTGGCTCTGGATGTTTCTACTCCAGACTCAGTCCACTGCTTCCGCAGGTCCCCCAAGGTCTAGAATCGGCCCTTCTCTACAATCTTCCTCAGGGTCCGGTCACCTCTTCTCGTTGTCCAGTGTTTTCTGCCACACTTTTTCCTTCCCACAGACTTCCCACTGAGGTGCCTTGATACAGCACTCTGGGAACAGCCTATTTGTTCAGAAATGTCTTTCTGTGTCTTACCCTCTTGCTTGAGGGTGTCAATAGTGGCCTTCTGGACAGCAGTCAGGTCGGCAGTCTTACCCATGATTGGGGTTTTGAGTGATGAACCAGGCTGGGAGTTTTAAAGGCCTCAGGAATCTTTTGCAGGTGTTTAGAGTTAACTCGTTGATTCAGATGATTAGGTTCATAGCTCGTTTAGAGACCCTTTTAATGATATGCTAATTTTGTGAGATAGGAATTTTGGGTTTTCATGAGCTGTATGCCAAAATCATCTGTATTAAGACAATAAAAGACCTTAAATATTTCAGTTAGTGTGCAATGAATCTAAAATATATGAATGTTACATTTTCATCATGACATTATGGAAAATAATGAACTTTATCACAATATGCTAATATTTTGAGAAGGACCTGTAGTTGTGACTTTCCTGTCAGCTCTATGAGTTTAATAAATAAGTCCTTACTTCTGACTTTACGTTACAAATCCAATTTTACCACGTCCAGTTCTCCACCTGCGTTTGTTCCCTCCATCCTGAACCCAGGTGGAAAACACCGAGCAGAAGCACTGTTGGCTTGTGGGTCGTGTAGTTCGTTTGACTCACATTATAGTTTAGGCTTCTTGGAAAAAAACTACACAATGGCAGCATCGATTCAAGTTTTTTTTTCTTAAAGTTTATAACAAAGTCTCAGTTTTACATTTCCAAAGACAATTGATCCTAGTTTATTTCCCTCCTATTAGCTCCCGCTCCCGTCTGGTCCAGTTCATTTTTTATCCTGTACCGTCCCAATCACGTGATCTTTACCGACGCCGTCTCCCGTCCCGCGAGATTCCTGTGACCTGTGGGAGTCCCGAAAAAATGTCAGCCTCTACTCTGAACCTCCTGAAAACACATTCAGAACCTACAAGGCAACCCTCCTGATAGACCACACACGTTTAGTGTTCTAACCTGGAAACAGTCTTCATATTAAAGGTTTTATCTCCAAGCTAAGAACGTGATCCACATGACCCAAACAGAACCATCCCGGCCTCCCATAGAACGTTTTAATGAACACAGATGTTCTACTGACAGGAGTACTAGAACCAGAGTATCTTGTCATCACACCTGAAGGAGAACATCAAAGTTCACCTTTCTGATCAACTGGTACTGAAGCCATTCAGTCCAACAAAAGAGCAACAAGAGAGAGGCATGCTGGGTATTTTACTTGGGAACGTCATGACCTGCAGATATGAATCAGTCAGTTTGATCGGGGCTGACATTTAATCCTGTTTTATCATGAAGCTTGTGTGTGGTTTCTAGAGTTTCAGGATTGGTTTAACCGGCGTTTTCTAAGAACCTTTCGTTCACCTTCAATCTGAGTTAATGCTGAACAGCCTCTAGGTAGAACCTGATGTTCTCATTGGTTAGCCTGTCCACTTGGAAGTGTGACGTTTCTCCTGATCTGCACCTTTTCCATTTAAATGCAGGCAACAAATATTAGCTTAGCGATTAGCCTAGCTGCCAACCCTTAGCTCCACTCCAATAAAAAGATATTTTTAGGTTTTTGCTTCACGTCAAACATCATAGAAAATGTTTCAGTTTGTTAGAACTCGTCCTCCACCGTGTTGGAACCATCTATGGTTCCTAAGGCACCAAATCACAGCTGATGCTTTCTAGACTCTGAAGTCCAACAAGACAACCAGAGTTCTTTCAGACGTCCATTTCAGAACTTCGTGGTCAGAACATGTTTCATGGTATTTCACCGGATCAACTGACTGGTAGAATTAAAGTTTGGAACATTGCTGTAGAAAAAAAGGTTAGAGGTTATTTTCATCTTATTAAAATGGTTTTTACTCTCAAGTGTTCCCTCCAATCTGAACTGTTATTGTGAGCCTTCAGGTAATGTCCTCATAGTTCCTGTAAGGTTCCACTGTCCAACTTTTAGGAACCATCACTAAACGTTCACCAACTCCAGAAAATAAGCAACCTTCAGGGAACCTTTGAGGAACCAAGGGAGCCTCCCAAAAGTTTCTAGAAAGGTATTCAGATGTAGGCCACCTGTGATGTTGGGGTGGAACACCTAAACTAGAAACCAGGGGGCGACACAGAGACGAATGTGAGTCATGGACAACAAGAACCGGTCTACTGGGCCAAAAAGTGACATCTACGTGAATAATCAGACAGAGAGATAAATTAAAACAGGAATTAATCAACGTTGCAGATCAGTAAAGGGTCTCTGGCCAGGAGACTCTTCACCAGCTTTTTCACTACAGAGAAATCTCCGTGAACGACTTTTAAAGGTTGCAATGTTTGAGCTGCTGGAAACCTTAAGAGAACGTTCCCTGAAACTCAGAGTTGGTAGATTCCTGAAACCTCAGCAGTGAAACTTGAACCCATCATAAAACTTCATCTGATCAGGAGAAAACTGATGATTTACCATCCCGCGCGTCAGTCTCCGCTCCATGTATTCAGTGTGTCGGGGCCGCGCACGCAGCTGCACACAATAAAATCATCAGCCTCGGGGCCGCGCACCAGAGGAGATAAAATAGTTCCAGCCGAGCGGAGGAATATCTGAACACCGGCGAAAAACGTTCTGATCCGATGCTATACCTATAAATACTGCAAATAACCTAGATACTACTTTCAGTAAATACTGCAAATAACATGGGTACCACCTTCAGTAAATACTAAAAATAACCTGGGTACTACCTTCAGTGAATACTAAAAATAACCTGGGTACTGCATTCAGTGAATACTAAAAATAACCTGGGTACTGCATTCAGTAAATACTAAAAATAACCTGGGTACTGCATTCAGTAAATACTGCAAATAACCTAGATACTACTTTCAGTGAAAACTGCAAACAACCTGGTTACTACCTTCAGTACATACTACAAATAACCTGGGTACTGCTTTAAGTAAATACTGCAAATAACCTGGGTACTACCTTCAGTAAATACTAAAAATAACCTGGGTACTACCTTCGGTAAATACTAAAAATAACCTGGGTACTGCATTCAGTAAATACTGCAAATAAGCTGGGTACTGCCTTCAGTAAATACTGCAAATAACCTGGGTACTACTTTCAGTAAATACTGCAAATAACATGGGTACTACCTTCAGTAAATACTAAAAATAACCTGGGTACTACCTTCAGTAAATACTAAAAATAACCTGGGTACTACCTTCGGTAAATACTAAAAATAACCTGGGTACTGCATTCAGTAAATACTGCAAATAAGCTGGGTACTGCCTTCAGTAAATACTGCAAATAACCTAGATACTACTTTCAGTGAAAACTGCAAACAACCTGGTTACTACCTTCAGTACATACTACAAATAACCTGGGTACTGCTTTAAGTAAATACTGCAAATAACCTGGGTACTACCTTCAGTAAATACTGCAAATAACCTGGTTACTATCTTCAGTAAATACTAAAAATAACCTGGGTACTGCCTTCAGTAAATACTAAAAATAACCTGGGTACTACATTCAGTAAATACTAAAAATAACCTCAGTCCCACCGGGAGGAGGCCCAGGACACGCTGGAGGGACTATGTCTCTCGGCTGGCCTGGAAACGCCTTGGGCTCCCCCTGGAGGAACTGGAGGAGGTGTCTGGAGAGAGGGACGTCTGGGTGTCTCTGCTGAGTCTGCTGCCCCCGCGACCCGGTCCCGGATAAGCGGAAGACGACGAGTACGAGTAAAAATAACCTGGGTACTACCTTCAGTGAAAACTGCAAACAACCTGGTTACTACCTTCAGAAATACTGCAAATAACCTAGGTACTACCTGCAGTAAATACTGGAAATAACCTGGTTACTACCTTCAGTAAATACTGCAAATAACCTGGTTAGTACTTTCAGTAAATACTGCAAATAACCTGGTTACTACCTTCAGTAAATACTGGAAATAACCTGGTTACTGCATTCAGTAAATACTAAAAATAACCTGGGTACTGCATTCAGTAAATACTGCAAATAACCTGGTTACTATCTTCAGTAAATACTAAAAATAACCTGGGTACTGCCTTCAGTAAATACTAAAAATAACCTGGGTACTACATTCAGTAAATACTAAAAATAACCTCAGTCCAACCGGGAGGAGGCCCAGGACACGCTGGAGGGACTATGTCTCTCGGCTGGCCTGCGAACGCCTTGGGCTCCCCCTGGAGGAACTGGAGGAGGTGTCTGGAGAGAGGGACGTCTGGGTGTCTCTGCTGAGTCTGCTGCCCCCGCGACCCGGTCCCGGATAAGCGGTTGACGACGAGTACGAGTAAAAATAACCTGGGTACTACCTTCAGTGAAAACTGCAAACAACCTGGTTACTACCTTCAGAAATACTGCAAATAACCTAGGTACTACCTGCAGTAAATACTGGAAATAACCTGGTTAGTACTTTCAGTAAATACTGCAAATAACCTGGTTACTACCTTCAGTAAATACTAAAAATAACCTGGGTACTACCTTCAGTAAATACTAATAATAACCTGGGTACTACCTTCAGTAAATACTAAAAATAACCTGGGTAATACATTCAGTAAATACCAAAAATAACCTGGGTACTACCTTCAGTAAATACTAAAAATAACCTCAGTCCCACCGGGAGGAGGCCCAGGACACGCTGGAGGGACTATGTCTCTCGGCTGGCCTGGGAACGCCTTGGGCTCCCCCTGGAGGAACTGGAGGAGGTGTCTGGAGAGAGGGACGTCTGGGCGTCCCTGTTGAGTCTGCTGCCCCCGCGACCCGGTCCCGGATAAGCGGAAGAAGACGAGTACGAGTAAAAATAACCTGGGTACTGCCTTCAGTAAATACTGCAAATAACCTGGGTACTACCTTCAGTAAATACTAAAAATAACCTGGGTACTGCCTTCAGTAAATACAGAAAATAACCTGGGTACTACTTTCAGTAAATACTGCAAATAACCTGGGTACTACTTTCAGTAAATACTGCAAAGAACCTGGGTACTACTTTCAGTAAATACTGCAAATAACCTAGATACTACTTTCAGTAAATACTGCAAATAACCTAGGTACTACTTTCAGTAAATACTGCAAATAACCTGGGTACTACATTCAGGCAATACGGCAAATAACCTGGGTATTACTTTCAGTAAATACTGCAAATAACCAGGGTACTGCCTTCAGTAAATACTGCAAATAACCTGGGTATTACTTTCAGGCAATACGGCAAATAACCTGGTTACTACGTTCAGTAAATACTGCAAAAAACCTGGGTACTACGTTCAGTAAATACTGCAAATAACCTGGTTACTACTTTCAGTAAATACTGCAAAAAACCTGGTTACTACCTTAAGTAAATACTGCAAATAACCTAGGTACTATTTTCGGTAAATACTGCAAATAACCTGGTTACTGCCTTCAGTAAATACTGCAAATAACCTGGGTACTACATTCAGTAAATACTAAAAATAACCTCAGTCCCACCGGGAGGAGGCCCAGGACACGCTGGAGGGACTATGTCTCTCGGCTGGCCTGGGAACGCCTTGGGCTCCCCCTGGAGGAACTGGAGGAGGTGTCTGGAGAGAGGGACGTCTGGGCGTCCCTGTTGAGTCTGCTGCCCCCGCGACCCGGTCCCGGATAAGCGGAAGATGACGAGTACGAGTAAAAATAACCTGGGTACTGCCTTCAGTAAATACTGCAAATAACCTGGGTACTGCCTTCAGTAAATACTGCAAATAACCTGGTTACTAATTTCAGTAAATACTGCAAATCACCTGGGTACTACTTTCAGTAAATTTTGCAAATAACCTGGTTACTACCTTCAGTGAAAACTGCAAACAACCTGGTTACTACCTTCAGTAAATACTGCAAATAACCTGGTTACTACTTTCAGTAAATACTGCAAATAACCTGGTTAGTACTTTCAGTAAATACTGCAAATAACCTAGGTACTACCTTCAGTAATTACTGCAAATAACCTGGGTACTACTTTCAGGCAATACGGCAAATAACCTGGGTACTACGTTCAGTAAATACTGCAAATAACCTGGTTACTACCTTAAGTAAATACTGCAAATCACCTGGGTACTACTTTCAGTAAATTCTGCAAATAACCTAGATACTACTTTCAGTAAATACTGCAAATAACCTGGTTACTACCTTCAGTAAATACTGCAAATAACCTAGGTACTATTTTCGGTAAATACTGTAAATAACCTGGGTACTGCCTTCAGTAAATACTGCAAATAACCTGGTTACTACCTTCAGTAAATACTGAAAATAACCTGGGTACTACGTTCAGTAAATACTGCAAATAACCTGGGTACTGCCTTCAGTAAATACTGCAAATAACCTGGTTACTACCTTCAGTAAATACTGCAAATAACCTGGTTACTACCTTCCGTAAATACTGCAAATAACCTGGTTACTACCTTCAGTAAATACTGCAAATCACCTGGGTACTACTTTCAGTAAATTCTGCAAATAACCTAGGTACTACTTTCAGTAAATACTGCAAATAACCTAGATACTACTTTCAGTAAATACTGCAAATAACCTAGATACTACTTTCAGAAAATACTGCAAATGACCTGGGTACTACTTTCAGTAAATACTGCAAATGACCTGGGTACTACCTTCAGTAAATACTCCAAATAACCTGGATACTACCTTCAGTAAATACTGTAAATAACCTGGGTACTACCTTAAGTAAATACTGCAAATAACCTGGGTACTACCTTCAGAAATACTGCAAATAACCTAGGTACTACTTTCAGTAAATACTGTAAATAACCTGGTTAGTACTTTTCGTAAATACTGGAAATAACCTGGTTACTACCTTCAGAAAATACTGCAAATAACCTGGTTAGTACTTTCAGTAAATACTGCAAATAACCTGGTTACTACCTTCAGTAAATACTGCAAATAACCTGGTTAGTACTTTCAGTAAATACTGCAAATAACCTGGGTACTGCCTTCAGTAAATACTACAAATAACCTGGGTACTACTTTCAGTAAATTCTGCAAATAACCTAGATACTACTTTCAGTGAAAACTGCAAACAACCTGGTTACTACCTTCAGTAAATACTGCAAATAACCTGGGTACTGCCTTCAGTAAATACTGCAAATAACCTAGGTACTACCTTCAGTAATTACTGCAAATAACCTGGGTACCACTTTCAGGCAATACGGCAAATAACCTGGGTATTACGTTCAGTAAATACTGCAAATAACCTGGTTACTACCTTCAGTAAATTCTGCAAATAACCTGGGTACTACCTTCAGTAAATACTGTAAATAACCTGAGTACTGCCTACAATAAATACTGCAAATAACCCAGATACTACTTTCAGTAAATTCTGCAAATAACCTAGGTACTACTTTCAGTAAATACTGCAAATAACCTAGATACTACTTTCAGTAAATACTGCAAATAACCTAGAGACTACTTTCAGAAAATTCTGCAAATAACCTGGTTACTACCTTCAGTAAATACTGCAAATAACCTGGTTAGTACTTTCAGTAAATACTGCAAATAACCTGGTTACTACCTTCAGTAAATACTGCAAATAACCTGGTTAGTACTTTCAGTAAATACTGCAAATAACCTGGGTACTGCCTTCAGTAAATACTACAAATAACCTGGGTACTACTTTCAGTAAATTCTGCAAATAACCTAGATACTACTTTCAGTGAAAACTGCAAACAACCTGGTTACTACCTTCAGTAAATACTGCAAATAACCTGGGTACTGCCTTCAGTAAATACTGCAAATAACCTAGGTACTACCTTCAGTAATTACTGCAAATAACCTGGGTACCACTTTCAGGCAATACGGCAAATAACCTGGGTATTACGTTCAGTAAATACTGCAAATAACCTGGTTACTACCTTCAGTAAATTCTGCAAATAACCTGGATACTACCTTCAGTAAATACTGTAAATAACCTGGGTACTACCTTAAGTAAATACTGCAAATAACCTGGGTACTACCTTCAGAAATACTGCAAATAACCTAGGTACTACTTTCAGTAAATACTGTAAATAACCTGGTTAGTACTTTTCGTAAATACTGGAAATAACCTGGTTACTACCTTCAGTAAATACTGCAAATAACCTGGTTAGTACTTTCAGTAAATACTGCAAATAACCTGGTTACTACCTTCAGTAAATACTGCAAATAACCTGGTTAGTACTTTCAGTAAATACTGCAAATAACCTGGGTACTGCCTTCAGTAAATACTACAAATAACCTGGGTACTACTTTCAGTAAATTCTGCAAATAACCTAGATACTACTTTCAGTGAAAACTGCAAACAACCTGGTTACTACCTTCAGTAAATACTGCAAATAACCTGGGTACTGCCTTCAGGAAATACTGCAAATAACCTAGGTACTACCTTCAGTAATTACTGCAAATAACCTGGGTACCACTTTCAGGCAATACGGCAAATAACCTGGGTATTACGTTCAGTAAATACTGCAAATAACCTGGTTACTACCTTCAGTAAATTCTGCAAATAACCTGGGTACTACCTTCAGTAAATACTGTAAATAACCTGAGTACTGCCTACAATAAATACTGCAAATAACCCAGATACTACTTTCAGTAAATTCTGCAAATAACCTAGGTACTACTTTCAGTAAATACTGCAAATAACCTAGATACTACTTTCAGTAAATACTGCAAATAACCTAGATACTACTTTCAGAAAATACTGCAAATGACCTGGGTACTACCTTCAGTAAATACTCCAAATAACCTGGGTACTACCTTCAGTAAATACTGTAAATAACCTGGGTACTGCCTTCAGTAAATACTGCAAATAACCTGGTTACTACCTTCAGTAAATACTGAAAATAACCTGGGTACTACGTTCAGTAAATACTGCAAATAACCTGGGTACTGCCTTCAGTAAATACTGCAAATAACCTGGTTACTACCTTCAGTAAATACTGCAAATAACCTAGGTACTACCTTCAGTAAATACTGCAAATAACCGGGTTAGTACTTTCAGTAAATACTGCAAATAACCTAGGTACTACTTTCAGTAAATACTGCAAATAACCTAGGTACTACTTTCAGTAAATACTGCAAATAACCTAGATACTACTTTCAGTAAATACTGGAAATAACCTGGTTACTACCTTCAGTAAATCCTGGAAATAACCTGGTTACTACCTTCAGTAAATACTGGAAATAACCTGGTTAGTACTTTCAGTAAATACTGCAAATAACCTGGTTATTACCTTCAGTAAATACTGCAAA